>NC_057419.1:22109153-22148053 GCF_019320065.1 Cervus canadensis
TAGAGTAGAACATAGGCAAAACACTTTATGACATAAATCACAGCAGGATCCTCTATGACCCATCTCCTAGAATATCAGAAATAAAAGCAAAACTAAACAAATGGGACCTAATTAAACTTAAAAGCTTTTGCAGAACAAAGGAAACTATAAGCAAGGTGAAAAGACAGCCCTCAGATTGGGAGAAAAATAATAGCAAATGAAGCAACAAAGGATTAATCTAAAAAATATACAAGCAACTCCTGCAGAAAAATAAATGACCCAATCAAAAAACGGGCCAAAGATCTAAACAGACATTTCTCCAAAGAAGACATACAGATGGCTAACAAACACATGAAAAGATGCTCAACATCACTCATTATCAGAGAAGTGCAAATCAAAACCTCAATGAGGTACCATTACATGCCAGTCAGGATGGCTGCTAATCCAAAAATCTACAAGCAATAAATGCTGGAGAGGGTGTGAAGAAAAGGGAACCCTCTTACACTGTTGGTGGGAGTGCAAACTAGTACAACCACTATGGAGAACAGTGTGGAGATTTCTTAAAAATCTGGAAATAGAACTGCCATATGACCCAGCAATCCACTTCTGGGCATACACACTGAGGAAACCAGATCTGAAAGAGACATGTACCCCAATGTTCATCGCAGCACTGTTTATAATAGCCAGGACATAGAAGCAACCTAGATGCCCATCAGCAGACGAATGGATAAGGAAGCTGTGGTACATATACACCATGGAATATTACTCAGCCGTTAAAAAGAATTCATTTGAATCAGTTCTAATGAGATGGATGAAACTGGAGCTCATTATACAGAGTGAAGTAAGCCAGAAAGATGAAGACCAATACAGTATACTAACACATATATATGGAATTTAGAAAGATGGTAACGATAACCCTATATGCAAAACAGAAAGAGAGACACAGATGTACAGAACAGAATTTTGGACTCTGTGGGAGAAAGCGAGGGTGGGATGTTTCAAGAGAACAGCATCGAAACATGTATATTATCAAGGGTGAAACAGACCACCAGCCCAGGCTGGATGCATGAGACAAGTGCTCGGGCCTGGTGCACTGGGAAGACCCAGAGGAATCAGGTGGAGAGGGAGGTGGGAGGGGCGATTGGGATGGGGAATACATGTAAATCCAGGCTGATTCATGTCAATGTATGACAAAAACCACTACAATATAAAAAAAAAATTAAAAAAAAAAGTGTAAGACACAGTTTCCACCCCCAAGCACATGTCCATTACTTTGCGGAGATGATCATATCCATGAAACTACTACTCCATCTCAGCACCTAAGGGCCACTTGCACAGTGACAGCTTTACCTGGGTCTTCTCTCACATACCAGGAACTCCAGTGACATCCAACCCACTGCTCCCCAGGCTTCCCCCACCCCCACACCCCTCCCCAGGAGTCCAGACACCCAGCTGAGCAGGATTCTCCCAGGAATGAGGAGCCAAGTGATAAAAAGCACTCACACTTAGGACTGTCGCAAAAAGATTTGTATTTTAAAAACTAAGCCTGGGGGTAAAAAGACGTTTCACAAGAAGGAATGAGTCAGGGGCAGCAGGGGTATTATGGCCTGAGGGACCATCTAACACAAAATTCACTACAGAAAACCAGCCACTGCCCCTTCCTGTAGAGAGCACTGGAGAGTCAAGACCATGTGCAGAAGCTTCCCAAACCCTGTGTCTCTCATACATGTGTGGACCTTGGCTGAGAAGTTTCCAACCTCCTCCTGACTATCCACTCACCCACGTTCTAGCCACAGATGGGAAATGCTAGTGGGAAGGGGTGTTGGGGAAGAGACAGGGAGTGAGTTCTTGGCTTGCAGGTGACCCTGAAATGGTTTACCGTAAGGGTGGACCCAAGTCCAGGCCTCCAGCCTCAGAGCCAACCCCAATAAGTTGACTTTACCGCCATGAAGATGCAAAGGATATTCACAGCCACACTGAACAGAGAGCACCTGTGCTCCTCCAGGGTCCCTTGAACTTCCAATCAGATGGTTTCCAGGCAGTGAAGCCCCCAAGTCCCTTACCTCTGCCAACAGGGAGCTGAGGATATACAAGGACTGACCCCACAGATGGGGCACCTTCCCCAGGGGAACTCTATCCACTGTGTGAGGATTCTTATACTCTTCATCCACCTGGCAAAGAGAGGAAAACCCCAAGTCAGAACGTCAGAGGATAAAACAGCCAGTGGCACTGTACATGGGGAGCGCACAGAGGATTTAAAAGTGCCACTCATTTGATCCTCCAGACTAATTCTGTGCAAGAGCTGGGACAGGGAGGCCAGGAAAACTGAGGCCCTGTGGGGGCCACGTGGCTAAAAGCAGCAGAGGTGGGACTCCAGCCCAGGCCTGGTTCCAGCAATGCTCTGCACACAAGCACACTGATGGCAAAAGACAGAGACACTCTGGAAGTCAGGCCTGCCTTCTTTAAGCACAGCTCTGGACGACAAGAAATTTCAGATCTCATGCTTATGTTTGGCTGTATTATGGGCACAATAATCTAAAACATCAGCCAACAGCCATGGCAGTGTAGTTCTGAACGCTATGTCAGCTTTCTATCTTGCTCTCCTCAGGTGTTCAGGAACTCTGTGTGCCTATGCAAGAAAATTACCAGAAGGTGGCGCTATTTATTGAGGAAAAACAATTATACTATTCAGTTCAGTCAATCGTGTCCAACTCTTTGCAACCCCATGGACTGCAGTATGCCAGGCTTCCCTGTCCATCACCAACTCCCAGAGCTTGCTCAAACTCATGTCCATCAAGTCGGTGATGCCATCCAACCATCTCATCCTCTGTCATCCCCTCCTCCACCTGCCTTCAATCTTTCCCAGCATCAGGGTCTTATTAGATCACTCATTTTCCATCAGGGACTCAAAACGCTGAATCCATTGGGGGCTTTTGACTCATTAAAACAAGCTACAGTTCTCGCTGACGGGCAGTGCTGGCTACATGTTGTAAAAGTCAGTCTGCAACCTTCTCTGTTGTCAAGTCCATGCTAACCTTTGGGTTTTTGATCATTACAATGTTCGTTGGTTGGGGGTTGGAGAATTTCCTTCTCCAGAAAACATAAACCAGTTGAAGGAAATAGAAAACACATCTTCCTCCAAAGGAAAAACTCACATCATTAGGCAAGTTATTCTCTGCTTGTGGATTAATAACATCAGTGATGTTAATATGAAACTGAAAGGGAAAGCTGCTCAGTTGTGTCCAACCCTTTGCAACCCCATGGACCACACAGTGCATGCAATTCTCCAGGCCAGAATACTGGAGTGACTAGCCTTTCCCTTCTCCAGGGTATCTTCCCAATCCAGGTATGGACAATGGAACCAGGGTATCCTGCACTGCAGGCGGATTCTTTACCATTGGAGCCACAAGGGAAGCTCAAGAATACTGGAGTGGGTAGCTTTTCCCTTCTCCAGGGGATCTTCCCAACCCAGGGATTAAACCCAGGTCTCCCACATTGCAGGCGGATTCTTTACCAGCTGAGCCACCAGGGAAGCCCAAGAACACTGGAGTGGGTAGCCTATCCCTTTTCCAGTGGATTTTCCCAACTCAGGAATTGAACTGGGGTCTCCTGCATTGCAGGCAGATTCTTTACCAACTGAGCTATTAGGGAAGCCCATGTGAATATATTCGGTAAATTTTTAAAAATTTGCTGTAGGAAACTAAGACAAACTTAAGCTTATCAACTGAACAAAATTAAATGTTAGGAGTAATCAAATAGGATAAAAATTGGAGGGAGATTCTCCAAAACACTGCAGTGTAAGATTAGAGAGAAATATTTTCTTTCTATAGAATGTTGAATGTTCTGCAGTTTGCAGGATTACTTTTACAGTAAGATGGTATGTTAAAACTTTTTGAAATGTAAGTAGTGTTCAGAAAGACTTCGCAGATCTGGAATGGGAACAGGTCGATGCAAAGAACAGAAGACAGCTCAGTTCTGCCCTTCTTCCACCCTCAGCTAGCTCCTGCCTCCCCGTGTCTCCCTCTCTCCACCTCAGTCCTTCCAATCAGCTTGCAGGTCCTCTAATGCATCAAGCCTTTGTCGCCAGCACGGCACTCCGGTATCTGCCCTCAGACCATGTACTTGCTCCTCCCCCCACCTCCCTAGCTTGCAAGCTGGCAGAGGGAGAGCTGGCATCGTGACCCCTCTGTACCCCAGTACGTAGCGTGCTTCCCGACCCAGGGCAGCAGTTCCAAGGACGTCTGCTGTGCACGCTTGCCTGAGTCTCAAGCTGTCCAATGAAGGACCCGTTGGTCGGTGGTGCCTTGCAGATGTATGTCTGGCTGTGGAAATGAGTGATGCTGGAACCCAGGCCAGATGCTGCCCTGGCCCAGGGCTGTGGTTGCTCCAAGAATGAGGCCCTTTTTCTAATCTGCACAAAGGTGCCATAGGGGTCTGGGTGGCCCTGTCTGTAGCAGTCTCTCCCTATTACTGATAGGATGGGTGAACCTTCCCAGCTGTCATCTAGAAGCAACCAATACAAACTGTGCTCAAAAGAATATTCAAAATCAGTGCCTAGCTGATACGTAAATACACTGGATTAAAGGAGGACGCTGAAATGACAAGTACAAGCATGGAGGTCAGATGAGAAAAAGCTGCAGAGTAACCCTTTACACCCTGCAGCCATAACTGTTAATATTCACCAGAAAGAAAAGCATATAACACCTAGCATTTACTACAGTCAGGAAATGTGCCTTTTAGTGGAACATGGATGGATGGTTATTCTCTACCACAAAACAGGTAAAATACCCTTGAAGCTATTCAGTTTCCCTCGCTCTGCTTCCAGGTTCCAAATTACCTCCCATGACTAATTTAGTCTTGTCAAGTACCTTAGTACCGGAAAAGGGGCAACCTGAACACACAATTGCTAGGAAGTAACTACCCAGACCCACCGTCAGCTGCACCCAGACCCCCAACAACACATCCACATCACACATAGTCAAATGAATACATTTGCAGGAAATCTAGGCCTTGAACACTCAAAAAGAAAACAGCCCCTGCATGCTCCATGGTTTGATCTGTACAATGATGGACTCTCCATCCCCCCAAAAATGCACCACACATTGGGAAGCAGGGTGCGGTTATCAGGAGGCCCTGAACCGGGGTCTAATTCCAAGCAGAGCCCAGTGCTGTCTGAGCTCTGACAGATTCCACAGCCTCTTTGAACTGAGGCAGATAATTTCCAAGGCCTTTACTAGTCCCCTGACCATGTGCTTGTGGGCCTGATTCAACCACAAACTCCTAGACCCAAACTGCTATGTGACCGCAGGGTTACGCTCCAGTGCAGGCCCTGTCAGCTGGGGGAGGAACCTTGCTCTCTGAAGTCTCTTCTGCCCTGAAATGTCTTAATGAAGCTTTAAAGCAACAGGAACATTCAAAAGAGAATAAGCCTTGAAATGAGGATTCTTCTCTGCTTAACATGAGATATGTAGAGGGAAATCTTCCCATTAAGATATATTGATCCATCATGACCCAATTTAGGAAAGTGAATAGAACTAAACTACCTTTGGGCATCTTCCTGGAACTGGCCAGTTTCTCTCTTCCTGATATAGAATGGCTTCTAAGCAATCACTCAAGCTCTAGCACAGGAACTGTGTGACTGAAAGGAAGATTCTGAACTACCCCTGTATAGGCAGACCTCTGTTCCAAACCACTGCAATAAAATGAATATAAATGGAGTCACACGAAATTTTTGGTTACCCACTGCATAAAAAATTATGTTCACACTACACCACCATATACCAAGGTCTGTCCTGGTGGCTCAGATGGTAAAGAATCCACCTGCAATGCAGAAGACCTGGGTTTAGATTCCTGTGTTGGGAAAATCCCCTGAAGAAGGGAATGGCAACTCATTTCAGTATTCTTGCCTGGAGAATTCCATGGACTGAGGAGCCTGGCAGGCTATAGTCCATCGGGTCACAAAGAGTCGGACATGACTGAGCGACTTAACACTTTCACATACTGTAATCTATTAAGTGTACAACAGCATTATGTCTAAAAGAAATGTACCTATCTTAATTTAAACATACTTTATTGCTAAAAAATACTAACCATCACCTGAACCTTCATCAAGTTCACGAGTAGTAACATTAAAGATCACTGATCATACATCACCATAACAAATAATGGAAAAGTTTGAAACGTGGGAATTACCAAAATGTGACAGAGATATGAAATGAACAAATACTATTGGAAAAAACTCAATGAAGGCTTGCCACAAACCTTCAATTTGTAAAAGTAAAAAAAAAAAAAAAACAAGCAAAGTTACCTGCCAAGTGGCAGTAAAGCAAGGTATGCCTGTATATCTCTCCCTCTCTCCCAGGGAGATTCTGTCTGGTTTCTTTTTCCACGGAAATGTGTAACAATATGGTGCCCAACAGTGTTCTGTGATTTTAGGGCCTGCTTGGTCTTGAGCTTGGAAGAGGGACAGGTATCCTCTGAAGGTCCTCAACTAATACCTCCCTTGGGCAACCTCCAGGTCAAGCATGGCTCCAAATCCATAACTTCTGTGATAAACAGCAATGCTACCCAAGACTCAAGAAACCACTTCTGGAGAAAAAGTGTTAGGTCTGAAAGAGGAATGAAAAATACCAAATGGCCAAGCCCAACTCACTTCCTTCTAGATAATCAAGTACATGGTTACCTTGTCAGGCGGGATGGCATAGAGTTCGGGCAACAAGTGGACCCCGTTCTTGCCTCTGATCAGTATCCCCTCCAGGGCTTCACGGTATTCTTGGACCTAGAAAACAGCACCATGACCCATGGGGTGAAACAACAGCACAAGACAGGAAAACAGCTCTCTGGGCAACAAACAGATTAGAAGTAGCACACAGGGGTAAGAAATGCACAAACACCTGCAGCTCACAGAGTGCAAGAGGAGCCTGGACTGTTGCTGATATCAAATGTTAGGAGGAGTGAAAAGCAACTGGTCTTCTATGTGTTGTTTTTCAATCATGATTTAAATAGTCCACTCTTAACTTCTCACATAGTTAAATTTTGTCTCATCAGCTAGACTATAAGGTTTTTGGAGTGGAGGCCAGATCTTAAGCAGTGCATCCTATTTCCACCTGTTGGTAGTTTTCTACTGAAAAAGCGCTCAAACTTGCTCAAGAAATGTTTGCTGAATGAATCAGATGTGAAGAAAAGGAAGTGTGTGTACTATGATCCATGTACCCCAATACTTATGATGTACCACTCAGTAAAAGCTGTTGATGTAAACGTTTCTATTAAATTTAAAAAGCAGTGATAAAAACTTATGCATTAAAAGGGAAATGGCAAGGAAAAAACCCTAACCAGCCACCTAGCTATTTAACACATTTCATCTTTGGAGAGTTAATCAAGTGCCTTTCAGATCTCATGTTCTTTTCTTCTGAAATTTATGAACAGCAAAGCATGATGGGGTGCATCACTTTTAAAATGAGTGGAAGGGACAGCATGTGGGCTAAGAATAATAAATCCTGTGAGACCTACAAAATAAGGTACTAAGCACAGGATTTTCTGTCTCCTTAGCCTTTCGTTTCTGGTAACTGTCAAACTTGTTCGTAATTGAAATTCCAACTCAATCTTTTTGAGATCTGTCAGTCCTGGGGTAAAAAGACAGAAAATATAAGACCTAAGATAATCACTAAAGCGTAAGAATAAAAGTCAACAAAGAGGGAATATTAGTATTTCAAGCTTATGGCCACTTCTGTAACACTTCAGCATTCAACAGAGGCAGCTCTCAAAAACTAAAATGAATCTCAGATTGTGTATCCTACACCAGAACATGTGACTGAGCAGATTAAAACCCAGCAAGATGTTTGAGCTCCTCAGTCACATAAACTTCATGAGAACAGCTCTTTTCTGCTCACCAAAGTATGCATGGCCGCAAATGCCAAACAGAGTTTTACTCAGCAATGAAAAGAACGAATCTGAGTCAGCTGTAGTGAAGTAGGTGAACCTAGAGCCTCTTATACAGAGTGAAGTCAGAAAGAGAATAAATATTGTATATTAATGCATATACAATGGAATCCAGAAAAATTGTACTTATGTACCAATTTACAGGAGAGAAATGGATATGCAGACGTAGAGAATGGACTTGTGGACACAGCAGAGCAAGGAGTGGGTAAGACAAATTGAGAGAGTAGCACTGACATATACACACTATCATGTGTAAAATAAATAAGTAGTCGAAAGCTGCTCTATAACACAGGAAGCCCAGCCTGGTGCTCTGCGATGACCTAGAGGGGTGGGATGGGAGAGGGGAAAGAGGCTCAAGAGGGAGAGGATATATATATATATAAAATAAAATTATGGCTGATTTGCATTGTTGTATGGGAGAAACCAACGCAACATTGTAAAGCAATTATCCTCCAATTAAAAAAAAAATAAGGCCCTACTGTATAGTACAGGGAACTTTATCAATATCCTGTGATAAACCACAATGGAAAAGAATATGAGAAAGAATGTATATATATGTGCAACTGAGTCACTTTGCTGTACAGCAGTAATTAACACAAGATTGTAACTCGACTATACTTCAATAAAAAATAAAAAAGAAATCTGTCTTGAACAAATGAACACTGTATTAATAAATATTCATTTAGCACTTAGTATATACTAGGAATGGGGCATATGCCAGAGAACCGGATGGAGACCAACTCTAGCAGGGTCCTTTGACAACTAAGTGGGAAATACACTGATAGGTGCTAGGCTGTTATAAGAGCTGTGTGGCATATATAAAAGCTTTTAGGCCTTCTGAAAGAAGAGACACTTAAAACGAATCAAATGAAGGGGGAGGGGAAGCTGAGGGTGGAAAGCATCAGTTCAGTTGCTCAGTCGTGTCCGACTCTTTGTGACCCCAGGAACCGCAGCACACCAGGCTTCCGTGCCCATCACCATCTCCCAGAGTTCACTCAAACTCAAGTCCATTGAGTCGGTGATGCCATCCAACCATCTCATCCTCTGTTGTCCCCTTCTCCTCTTGCCTTCAGTCTTTCCCAGTATCAGGGTCTTTTCAAATGAATCAGTTCTTCGCTTCAGGTGGCCAAAGTATTGGAGTTTCAGCTTCAGCATCAGTCTTTCCAATGAATATTCAGGACAGTTGCTGGGCATTTGAGAAGATGGGAGAGACAACCTAGCCTGCCCAAAGGCCTGAACAAGTTTCCATCTGCTTGGATCACAGAACTCAAGAAAGGAAATAACTAGAAATTGGGCTACAGTGGTGAAAACAAGGGCCAGATCTTCTGGGACCCTACAAAACATGTGAAGAGCCTGTACCTCATCAAAAAACAATCAGGAAGCTATTCAAAGCTTTTACAACAAGCAGTAGCATCATCTTTTTCTTAATAAGATCACTCTAGTGATGGTGTGGAGAAATAGCAGGAAGCGAGGCTGTGGGCTGGGACACCTGTTAGGAGGCTGATACATTAAATAAGATACTAGCTAAGAGAGGGCTTCCCAGGTTGGCTCAGTGGTAAAGAATCAGCCTGCCAATGCAGGAGATGCAAGATTGATCCCTGGGTCAGGAAGATCCCCTGGAGGACATAGAAACCCACTTCAGCATTCCTGCCTGTAGAATCCCATGGACAGAGGAACCTGGTGGGCTACAGTTCATGGGCTTGCAAAGAGCTGGATACGACTTAAGCACTGAGCACTACCACACTAGGCAAGAGTTGCCTTAAAAGATGGTAAAACCACAGCTGGTCAGAAAAGAGCAGCAGCAACAACAAAACTCGTCTGTGGAAGACTGGCGCCCCCCACCCCGGAGAACCCCACCTCCTAGTTCTCGAGCCTTTATACAATGTCCCTACCCTTGAATGACTTACAATAAAAAGCCCTCAGATGTAGATACTGGGTTAAGCTAATCAACAGAGAATTTCCTGTCACCTATTTTTTCCTACACCAAGTTGAAATTTGGTCCTCTCCTCGTGTCCTCAGATTAAAGAGAAAAAACAAAAGACCCTGGAATCTACCCCTGCCAAAGTTCTACATGGTCAGGTAATTATAGAAACCATACTTATTTCTCCCAGCCTGTGGCCCTTCCACATTTAATATCTAAGTGTTTCGGCCAAACAGATAATGATCAAGACACTCCAGTATGGAAAAAGGTAAGACACTTGATCCCTGGCTTATCCTAAATAAAACTGCTAAAAAAGAATAAAAATTTTAACAATGTCTGTCATTCTACATGCTCCCTCAGGCTACACCTTTGTCTGTAGTTTACCAATCTTGAGCCTGTGAATGCCTTGACAGCTGGTCCAAAGGTGGTAACTGTTTGCTCAGATCAAAATGTTAGCCTGAAACCAGGATCAAGAGAATATTTTCAAGTGAGTGCTAAGCGGTTTCATTCCTCAAGCCCTAGTTGTGTCTATGCCCCTTATGGGCAGAAGTATCCAGAGGGGTCGTTGTCCTCCTTTTCTCAACATGGAAAAATGATCAAAACAGGGAGGACTGAAACCAAGGATGATCATTAGTCAAATCTATTTTTACCTGTAACAGGCCTTCACTAATCAAGGTGCTTTTAAGACTCACATGTCCTCCAAGCAGCGCATAGCCTAAACAATGTTTGCTCGAGTTGTTTTCCCAGAACTTGGAGTCAACTATGTCTCATTCCAACTGAGCTGGTTAAGACTGGTTAGGACCACCCACCCTCCAACAGGGCATGGGCAAGTGTCTGGTGACTTTGGGGCATCAGGGGGCTGGAAACTGCACCCTCAGATCATGCTAAGCACCTCCATTTTGGAATGTGCAGAGACCTGTGGCCCAGTTACAGTTGGGCAGAATGAGAATTACCACTCCTTTTTCCAGTCACCTCTCCCCAACTTCAGGCCACCGTGCTGCTTTATTCTTTATCCCATACATACCCCGAGCCTTAGTCTTCATGCAGGCAGACCTGAAACTTGTTCTCCTTGCATGGTGGCCTTGCGAATAAACCCTCTCTTTGCTGCAGACTTCAGCATCTCAGCGTTTTGGCTTGCTGTGCTCTGGCAAAACAAACCTGGTTTGGCAACACTAGCCCTGAAAAAACCGAATGCAACAGAAGTGACACTTTGCCAGTTTTGGGCCTAAAGCCTTAAGAAAGCTTGGCAGCTTCTGCTTTTGCATTCTGGGAAAAGATGACCACCATGTAAAAAGCTTTACTGTCCAGAGACTGCAATGATGTGAGAAGCCCAAGTGGAGAATGAAGACCCAGGCCAACAGTCCACCTGAGCTCCGGGCCAACAGGCAGTGTCAAGCTGCAACCACGTGAGGGAGGCCGGTTCCTGCAGCCCTGCTGATCCCAGTTGACACCAGAAGCAGCAGAGAAGCGCCCTGCTGAGCGCTACCCAAATTACACAGCACTGAGCAAACACAATAGCTATTTTAATTCACGAAGTTTTAAGAAAGGTTTTTAAGCAGCAACAGGTAACTGACACAGTGCCCCTCAATTTTTGCATAACCCTATGTTCTAATAACCATCAGCACACCATTGCCATGAAAATGCTGATTACCAACACAACGCCCAGTATTTTCTCACCTGAACGGCATCACCACTGAAGACTCCATCTATTATGAAATAAGTCCAGAACACAGGCCATTCACATTCAATGTTTTCGAAGAGCTTGAGTTCAGCAGGGTCATAATGCAATCGGTTTGGGTCCTAGAACCAAACAGGTAAATGTTCTAAAAGGTAGTGTCAGATTACATACATAATACCACTGTGCCTCACTGGGTGTCCCTTGCTTTCTGACTCAGGGCAGCTTTGAGGCTGGTATGATTAGGATTCTGCTAAAATGGGGAGATGCTATTTTTGGCAGTTATCCATGGTAAAATTTCAGAAAAGTAAATCAAATGTATACAACACTACTTGGTAGTTTATTAGACTAAGCTTTCTCTATCTCTATAACAAATAAGGCGGAATTTGACTCTCACAGTACTGAGCAGACTGTTTCATTGATATCATTTTATCAGTCACTATGACAAAGGAACCCAAGGAGGCCACAGGTGGCCTTTTAAAAACCATGTGAGTGAGAGAACTGTTTGTCCTTGTCAGCAAGCTGGTTTTAAATCACCAGCTTGCTTTTCTCCTAATGATCTTACTATTCTATTGCCTAACTCCAGCTTGCTGACTCCAAAATTAAGACTGCTGTTTCCAATATCCCAATGTGTAAGTTTTATAATCAACAGAGGGAGAACGCCACAGTGGCAACTTAGATATCAAACATTTAAGGAATCAGAAGAAACAATCTTTAAATACAACCTCTCTTGGGGTTTTATAACCATCTCGAAGAAAGCGACAGCATCCATAACGCCCCTAAGAAGACAAAAAGAAGCATTTGATGAAACAGAAGAATTTCTTTATCTCTTTGATTCAAGTCAGCCCTTTTAGTTACAACAAAGTGCTCACTGCTATCAGTACAAAACTCATCTTTAAGTAATAAGCAAACCAAAATAAGGTTTGATCAGTACTTGAAAGGGAATGCCAAAACTTTCCATTAAAGTGGCAGTCAGGGCTGAGAGATTAATTACTCCATGGTTCACAGAATGACCATCCTTTCATTCTGATTTGCTGTACTGTGCAAAGATGCAAAGGGACCCTCGCTGCTTGGAGAAGCCACGCATGGTGATATGTGGACTGATTGGACTACTTCTACTTGAAAGACTGGAAGGCCACAAGGTGACTTCAGACTTCAATAGTTAGGCTCTGGATGCAAAGAAGCCTGCATCCTGCAAAAAGTGGAGGAGGAAGGCGGTAGGGCTTCCTGTGGCTTAAGGCCATGGCTGCTGGGTTTCCTGCTGCAGGCTTCAGTGTTCCTCTCCAACTTCACAGGTGCCAAGAAAAAAGGGCAGTGGCAGTGCTATCTGAATCTGCCTCCCTCATCCCTGGATTGCAGTTTTGGGTGTCCATTCTCCAGTTTCTTAAGTGTTTGGGGCTGTTCTAGCACTGGCCATGGAGGCAAGTGCACTCCCAATGGCCAGTCCCATAGTGTTTGGAGCGTTCTGGGAGGCCCAGTCTAGAACGTGCTCCCCTTGAAACGCTTCATTCTCTACATGAACTCTCTGCCTACTTCTACAAACTAAACAGGTTCTGTTTTCTCCACTGGCTCCTAACTGAGGCAGTGCCTTCTGGGGATATGGTTGGAGACCCCATTACCCCTTGGTTTCCAGAGGCTAAAAGCATTTTTCACCAAATCTAAGTGGGATCATCAACATGCAGATTTCGGTTTAGGAAACTTACATTTTTTTTTATCATTTCACTGATAACTTCAGTTGGCTAGACTATTGTATAACCTTCTCAGTTTGGTATAATGTGTTATAGTTCCTGCATCTCACCTCAGAGCAGAGATTTTAAGATTTTTTTTTAATGTGGACCATTTTAAAAGTCTTTACTGAATTTGTTACAATATTGCTTCTGTTTCTGTTTTGGCTTATTGACTGTGAGGCATGTGGGATTTTAGTTTCCTAACCAGAGAGGAACACTGCACCCCCTGCATTGGAAGGCAAGGTCTTAACCCTGGACCACCAGGGACGTCCCTGGGATTTTTAATCTCAGTTTAACTTTGGGATCTTCAAGTCCCCAGAATTGTGTGTCAAGTCTGAGGATATTGGGACACATGCATTTTTTTCTGGCAGGGACTGTAGCTTCATGAGATTCTTAAGGGAGTCTGTCTAGGATCTCTAAAGGGTTCAGAAGCTCTGTCTTAGAAGCATAGGAGTGATACGAACTGAGGTTTAAAAGTGCCACCTGGAACTGAAACTCTGCTGCGCAAGAAAAGAACCAGGGCATTGATGGCTCAGAGACTTAATTTTCTCCCCTCCGTTTTCAGCCTTGGGTACCTCCATCTGTCAGTCCCACTCTGATACCGAGAGATCGACCGCAGGGACAGCCCAGGCCTGAGTGAGCTGCTCCACGTCATTCTCTGAAAGGGGCACTTAACACAGGGCAGAAGGGTACCAGTGTGAGCAATGCTTACCTGCAGCTTGGAAATAATTTCATTTTTCGTCACATTAACCAGGTTCACATCTTCCACTGCAAAGGCCGGGAAAGAAATAATGGAAAGAAGCCCAGCATCAATCTCTTTTGACGTCGAGGCTCTTGGCAGCATGGAGAATAGAATAGACTGAACGAAAACCAAACAGGTGTTAAGCCTGGAAGCACTAACAGTTACATACAGCATCTAGCAACTATGACTTGACCCCAAGGGAACATATGAATGAGTTTTTGCCTACCAACATGACCCCTGCTGGGTGACTGCACCTACCAAGCCCATGTGTCCTGTTCCTCACAGGAGAAAAGAGGGTCCTAGTGCTATGCCTAGAGCCCGTGCTGAGAACTGTCTCCCTTCCTTCTATACCTTCTGTTGATACTGCTGGGCCATTAGGGCATGCAGGGGAGGAACTAAGGACTACCTCATCAGGTTAGCGTGTCCTGACTGCAAAGACAAAGAAGAACACACATACAAGACTAGCACAGAGAAATGCCTGGCTTCTGCAGAGGTGACCAGCTGGACTGGGTGACTCAGAAACCACTTAAAGGAGTCAAATCCAGAAGACCACACCAACAGGCAAAACACTTTAGTCCAAACAGAATTAGTTTAGTCCTAGAAAGAATGGCTTACTTAGTGGCACTATAATATGGCCTCAATTATAAGGTGGTTGGATTAGGCACTGTAAACTAAAGGAAGGTGAAATTATAAGGAACAGTTTGGGAAGGAAAGGGAGCTAACCCTGCAATCTAACATGTACAGACATGGGACTAGATTCCTGCAAGCACAAGCTTATTAACTCTTCCATGTGAAGAAGGAATTCGAGAACTATGTCCAAATCACACATGAGGACTTGGAGACGCAGAGACTCATGCTGACGGGCATGCAGCTAGTCTGCAACAGAGTTAGGATTCTAACCCAGGCCCAGCTAGCTAGAGAGCTCATGCCATCTCCACTGGGGACTACACATCTATTAAGAAGCATACCAGCTTAACTTTATTAAACCACACCCCAAGAAACAGCAGATTCCCCACTAAGGACTATTTAATGGGGGGGGGGGAATGGAATGAGCTAGAAGGAGGCTAAATATGGGGGGAACCCTTCAGCTTCAGAACAAAGCTTAATTTTTCTCTAGCCAACTGACCCCCAAGCCCAGTTCTTTAACTAGTCACTCTCCCTAGGCTCTCTCTGCCTGAAACAAACACTACCACTGGAAGCTCTCTGCATACAAGTTTTTATGTCTCTCACTCACACAGCCTTAGCACAGTGCCTGTATACAGTGAGCCCCCAGTAAATAAGAGTTTGCTGATTTGCTAGCAACTGGTGACCTACTGTCTGATAAATGGAGCCACCTAATCTGCCCCAAATCACCCCTTTCTCTAACCTGTGTTTCATGGAGGTTTTACTGATTTGCCTTTTCTCCCATATCATCTCTCCTCCACCATTCATTTTGCCACTACCCTCTAACAAGACTCCACTACCTGTCCAAGTGAACTACTACTTGTCAATCATCAAATTTGGGGACCTCATGAAATAAACCTAAGAGAAAACCATCTACATGCTCAAAAAAAAAAAAACAAAAACGTAAAACTGACTTCACCTCCAACAGAACACAGGTGTCTTGACTGCTGACTCCATACAAACACCACTGCTCTATCTTATGTTTGCACAATCCTTTCTGGCTCACAAAGTACTCTGACCAATTAAGTTGATTAACTGTGATTCTCATGACCACCTTGTGCAGCAGTGGGGGTAAGTCCTAGTACGCCCACGTTATGGATGAAGGAACTGAAGCACAAAGAAGCCAAGAGCCACCAAGCTAGGAAGCTGGGGAATCTGAACTGGAGCCCCAGTCCTCTATGCCATGAGTCTCCGTCTTTACTCTCTGAATGTGAGAACCTTGAGCCATCACCTGGCAGTGTTCCACCTCATCCGGCAGGACATGGATCACAGACTTGCGACCTCCATGGGCTCCAAAAAGGTCCAGTTCATCAATTGCTTCAAGGGCTGCCTACAAGCACAAGTATGAATTACTGAGTATGGGTAGTACACATACACTCCCATATCTCATACTTCTTTTTCATTAAGCAATCGAACATATATGTTTTCCCAAAGGTGATGAAATTCGTCTTTAAAATCCAGCTTAAGTATCCTATACTCGTGTTCTATCCTTATTTTCAGAGCTTTCCTGTGTTTTGCCTCATTGCAGGAACAAGATAGAGAAAACAGAAAACCATTTCCCAAAATGGAATTTGTATTCTACCAAAAACCAAATATTAACAACATAGCATCATGCGTGTAAGGGGTGGGGGCTAAATTCACGATTGGTTTTTCTTTCACCTATTTCAGTGGTTAACTTCTAACATTAGCATGTTTGGCACTTAAGAAAGTAAACTTTTTTAGTATTAAGTATGTTTTCCATCGGTTGACCTTAACAGAGAATATTTATTGTCACTTTAAAAATTATAGTTCTGGAGTCTGTACTCTGTAAAATTCTGCTTCAGCCTTGAGGAAGAGGGGATGGAGGAGCCATGCTAAATATCTAAGGCAACAGATGTCAACTGGTGGCCAGCTGGCTGAAATTGCCCCATGGTCATGTTTGGTTTGGCCTGAGGAAGTTTTTACAATCATCTTAAATTAGAACACCTTTACAAAGTCTGCAGTGTCCTCAACACATGCCACTCCCGCCCCATTATTTTTCTATCTGGCTGGCTTCACTTGTTTATATTATGTGCCTGACCTGACCCTGTAGACTTTTAAACTTGTGAGCCCTGCCCTACAAAATGTTCATATTCTTCAGCCCTCTTTATGACCCAGGAAACAAGACTGGACATCATATATCCAGTTTTTTAGATAACAGAAAGAGCTTAGAGGCATGGGTGATGATGCTGGATAATAAGGAGGGAATGCACTGATTTTCAGGCATAGGCGGATTTAGGTGTAGGAA
This sequence comes from Cervus canadensis, assembly GCF_019320065.1. Classification (NCBI taxonomy): domain Eukaryota; kingdom Metazoa; phylum Chordata; class Mammalia; order Artiodactyla; family Cervidae; genus Cervus; species Cervus canadensis. The sequence continues at coordinate 22,126,065 of NC_057419.1, forward strand.
ACCTCCATTATTTACCTATAATTTCAGTTGGTTGGGGTACATGTACCACTTGAATTTCATACTTGCTGTTGACTTTTGAAAAATAAGCTAACCAGATGAAATCCAAACCCCTGAGGATAAGAACCAAACCAAAGCCATTAAAGAGGCACAGAAGGAAGGACTAACAGGACCAGACTGTCACCTTGGCCATCCCTACGGAGCTTGCATTCAATTCTGGAATACCCTGATTAGTCTTATCTCCACGTTCCCACATTCCATAATCCTGTTGGAGAAAAAGGGGAAAAGAGGTATTAATAGGTGACAAGTATTATGGAAAAATGATTCCTTTACGTCCCTGCAGGCATCATGAAATGTGACTATCTCTTCTCAAAGGGTACCAAATTCATGCCTTTACACACTCAAGCTGTATTCTTTCTTGATTTCAGTTCATTTGACCTCTGGTTAGAGTTCTGGAAATAAATACTCGAGTAGAACAAAAATGCATGCGAATACACCCAGTTTTCTTATATCTAAAAGTTATTCATTTGTAAGAAACTCATGACGTGTAGAGAACAAAATATTTTATCTTAAAAGGCTGACATTTATTCAGCTAATACGTCTAAACTTGTATTAAATTGTAAGATGGAATAAAGAAGAAATGGGTTATAACTGGGTGAAATCAACCAAACCATTTAAAATAATTTAACAGATTACCTTTTGAGAAAAAAATGCTCAGCAGTAATGGGTGCAAAGTCAAAACTGAGGCTCAGAACACTAAACTTGCCTGGTATTTTGAAATGAATTAATATGAATTGGCTTAGGACAGCCCATCCACCTAGAGGACTTGATACATACATACTTAACTTTTATAGCTCATATTTTCACTGAAGAAACCCAGGCACTGGATACCGTTTTGAAATAATGCTGTATACACTATTGAAGGATTACAACCCACGACAAACAGGACCAATGCCAACATTCTGGCACTTATTATTATTAGAGAAAGATAAACATTTTCAGAATGAGACATTTTAGACTCAGACACACTAGAGTGACTTTAGACTCTTCCCTGCCGTGCAGACCTCGTGGCTGACTCCAGGACCCCTTCCTTCAGTCCTCTGCACAGCGGGGCCTTTCCACGCCAACCCGTCTTCATTCCAACCCTGGAGCCGAGTGCCTGATTCATCCTTAAAAACTGCTTTGATCAGTTTGCTCTCCAGCATGAGACTCTAACCTGACGGCCTGTTTATTCCCTAGTGGATCGTGTTCAAATCCCTCTCTCTGATGGCCTTACCTCTATGATCCAGCCCCACACTTCCTGCCTGTCCACAAGCTGACTTTACTTCCTACTATTCTGGAGCACTCAGCTGTCACCCTAAGAATACACCTTTACTCCACCCCCTCTTTCCCCAATCACCCCTCCCCTTCCCCCACACTCACAGCCATTCCTGATACTCTCGCACCCCTTTCCCTCCTCTTGCTTATCTGAGCCCTACTCATCTACCAACATCCAACTCAAGTTCCACCCTTTCTACAAAGCCTTCCCCAGTTTCTTCAGACCAGGCTTTGTCAACCTCGGCGGTGCTGACATTTGCAGCCTGCTCCTTCTCCGTTGTAGGAGGGCTGTCCTGTGCACTGTAGGGTGTTCAGCAGCATCCCTGGCCTCCACCCACTAGATGCCAATAGTACCCGCTCTCCTGTTGTCAACATCGAAAATGCCTCCAGACATTGCTTGGTTTCCCTGGCAGAGCCAAAGACTGCTCCTGGTGGAAGATTATTGCTTCAGACCTGGGGTCAACAAGCGCTTGCCCTGGTACTGAATCTGGTCTGCTACACCTGTGATCCAGAAATAAGGTCTATTTGGGACACAGCTGCACTCACGAGGTCACAGGATGTCTGCAGCTGTTTGTGTGGTATCAGTACAATGGCAGAGTTAAACAGCAGCAAGAGAGACCACGGAGACTGGAAGAGCTGAGAAGATTTACTCTGACCCTTTCCTGAAAAAGTTTGATGATCCTTGCTTTGACATTGGTGGCTCTTTATTAAAAACAAAAAGCAAAGTCTAGCCTTTCATTATTGCTCTTCTGGCCAGCTTTGCAGTTTAGCTGTTCTCTACAAGTGAGTGAGGCTCAGCTCTCCGTAGCAGACAGCAGCCCGGAGGAACTGCGTGTGTAGTTATTTCCACCCACACACACCTAGCCCAGGGCACCTGTCTGGGCCCAGCCTCTCTCCCTGTGCGCTGCCTGGGGCACTGATACTCGTGGTGTTGCCCTTCACCCTGATTCAGGCTCCCAGTGCACACGCCACAGGGTATTTGAGGATCTTATTTAAAATAAACCTAATGAATTCAAACAGAGCATATGGCACATTTCAACAATAAAAGCTCCCCAACTGGGCTCCTGGACACAGATGTGCACTTTGTGTGCAGAGGTGACATAATCTTATACCTCTAATCTTGCTAACCTTTGGGCCAGCCCCAAACAGCCTGGCCCTCAAACAGCTGTATGATTTCTATCCTTCCTGACGCTGTAACACTGGAAAATAAACACTGGATTTGAACTTACAGCAACTTTATACGCAGCTTCTATGTAAAACACAAGATTCTGTATGAAGGCCACCTCGTCAAGAGTGAAAATAATACGTAAGCCTACAAAAGAAAAACAAACAATAAGTTTACGGAGTTATGTTGTAAAGAGAGTTGCCAATTACAAATGACAAATCTTATACTAGAAAATAAATCATATACCCTCTTTTGCATATTTCTTACTAGGGCATCAAAAATTAAGTATGAAGTCAGTCATAACAGTTAATGTCTAATTCAGGAAGGAAAGAGGGGAGGAAAGAGGGAGAGAAGGATAAGGAGGGAAAGACGGAGGAGGGAAGGAAGAAAGGAAGGAGGGAAACAGGATGGGAAAGGAGGAGGGAGGTAGTGAATAAGGGAGGGAATGAGAAAAGGAAAAAGGAAGGAGGGAGGGAAGGAAAGAAGGAGGGAGGGAAGGAAGGAAGGTGGTAAGAAAGGAGGGAAAGAAGGAAAGATAGAAGGAGAAAAGCAAGGAAGGAAGGCGGACAGAAGGGGAAAAAGATACAAGGGAGGAAGGGAAGGAAAGAGAGGGAGGGAAGGAAGGAAGGAGGAAAGGAAGGAGTGATGAAAGGAGGGAAAGAAGTTGAGAGGGAAGGACAGAAAGAACGAAGGAAGGAAGTAGGGAAGAAAGGACAGAGGGAAGAATGGAAAGAGGGCAGGAAGAAAGGAGGGGAGAAAGAGAGGGAGGAAAGGAGAGAAGGAGGGGAGGACAGGAAGGAGGAGGAAGGTGGAAAGGATGGAAGGAGGGAAGGATGGAGAGGAGGAGGGTAAGATGGAAGGAAGGAAGAGGGATAGAAAGGAAGAAGAAAGGGAGGGAGGAGGGAGGGAAGGAAGAAAGAAAGGAGGGATGGAAGGAGGGAGAGAGGGAAGGAGGGATGGAAGGAGTAAGGGTTAGAGAGAGGGAGGGCAGGAAGGAAGGAGGGAAGGATGGAAGGTGGGACAGGGAAAAGGAAATAAGGAAGGAGAGAAGGAAAGAGGGAGAAATGAAGGAGGGAGAGGGAAGAAGAGAGGAAGGAGGGGAAGAAAGAGGGATGGAATGAAGGGAGGAGGGGGAGGGAGGGAAAGAGGGAGGCAACGGGGAAAGAAGGAGGGAAGGAAGGAGGGATGCAGGAGGTGAGGAGAGAGGGATGGAAAGGAGGAGGGAATGAAGGAGGTGAGAAGGGAACGAAGGAAGGAAAGGCAAAATGAGGTAGGGATGGAAGGGGAAGGAGGGGAGGGAGAGAAGGAAGGAAGGAGGGTGGGAAGGAGGGGTAAAGAGGGAAGGAGGCAGGGAGGGCGGGAAAGAAGGAAGGAAGGAAGGAGGGAAGAAATGAGAGAGGGAAGGAAGGTAGTAGGGAAGAAAGGCAAGAAAGGAAGGATGGACAGGAAGAGGATGGGAAGGAAGGAGGGCAGGAAGGAGGGAAGAAAGGAAAGGAGGGAAAGGACAGAGGAAGAAGTCAGGGGAGAAAGGAGGAAAGGAAGGAGGGAGGGAGGGAGGAGGAAGGAGATGGAGGAAGGAGGGAAGGACAGATGGAAGGAGTCAGTGAAGGAAGGAGGGAGGGACAGAAGGGAGAAATGAGGGAAGGAGGGAGAGAAGTATGGAAGGACTGAAGGAAGAAGGGTAGAAAGGAAGGAGAGAGAGAAGGAGAGAGGGAAGGAAGGATGGTAGAAGGGTAGGAAGAAGGGAGGGATGGAAGGAAGAAGGAAAGGAAGGGAAGGAAGGAAGAAGGCAGGGAGGGAAGTAAAGAGAGGGAAGGAGGGAGGGGAGGAAGCGAGAGGGAGGACAGGATGGAAGGATGGAAGGTGAGAAGGAGAAAGGGAAAGAAGGAAGGAGACAAAGAGGGAGAAAAGGAAGGAAGGATGGAGGGAACAAGGGAATGAAGGAAGGGAGGAAGGAGGGAGAGTTGGAAGGAGGAAAGGAGGGAGGGAAGAAAAGAACAAGGGAAGGGCAGAGGCAATGAGGGAGGGAAGGAAGGAGGTAGAGAACGAGGGGCAGAGGAGGGAAGGAGAGAGGGACGGAAGGAAGGAGGGGAGGAGGCGGCAAAGGGAGGAGGAATGAGAGGAGGGAGGGGTAGAAGGGGAATGAGGGGATGGAAGGAGGGTGGGAAGGAAGGTAGGAAGGAGGGAAGACAGGAAGGGTGGAAGGAGCGAGGACGGGAAGGAAGGAGGGAAGCAGGGAGGTAGCGAAGAAGGAAGGAAGGAATCAGTGGAGGAAGGAGAGGAGGAGGGAGGGATGAAAGGATGGAAGGGGGAAGAAGGGAGGGAAGGAAGAAACAAGAGAAGGAAAGGAGGAGGGATGAATGGAAGGAACGTGGGAGGGATGGGAGGAAGGATGGAAGGAAACGGGGGGCGAGAAAAGGAAGGAAAGGAGGAGGGGATGATTTATGGAGGGAGGGAAGAAAGGAGGGAGGGAGGGAATGAGAGAGAGAAGCTAAGAGGGAAGGAAGGAGGGAGAGCAGGAAGGAAGGAGGGGCAAAGGAAGGATGAAAGGTAGGAAGGGGAAAGGGGAGGAGAAGGAAAGGGGAAGAGATGGAAGGAAGGAAGGAAAGAAGGTGAGAAGTAAGGAGGAAGGATAGAGGGGGGAAAGAGGGAAGGATGGAAGGAAGAAAGGAGGGAAGGAAGAAGGAAGAGAAGTGGAGGAGGGAGTGAACAAAGGATGGATGGAAGGAGGGAGGGATGGAAGAAAAGAGGGAGGGATGGAAGAAAAGAGGGAGGGATGGAAGAAAAGAGGGAAGGAAGGAGGGAGGGAAAGAGGGAACGAGAGAGGGAGGGAAGGAACAAAGGAGAGGAGGGATGGAAGGAAAAGGAGGGAAGGACAGGATGAAGGAAGGAGGATAGAAAGGAAGGAGAGAGGCAAGATAGAAAGTAGGGAGGAAAATAAGGAATGAGGGAAGGATGAAAGGAAGGAGGGACGGAAAGAGTGAGGACAGAAAGGAGGGAATGAAGGAGGGAGCCAAGGAAAGATGGAAGATAAGAAGGGCTCTGCTTCTGCATGTGTGCCTAGGAGTAGAAATGATTGAAAGAGAAGATGTGAGGCCTTCATATACGTGTGGGATTTGTGCAGAGAAGATCCCACAGAGCCAGCATTTTAGCCCAGCACAACCACTGTCTTATCCTTGAGTAAACCACAGGGTGGGTATTTCCCCCCAATGACCGGGTTGGGAAAGGAGAGCCCCCAGCTACAGGCAATGGCTCTTCAACTCATGGAAAGGCCAGCTCCCAGCACCTGCCCAGGAGAGCAAGCCTAAATGTACAGCTGGTTATGACAAATACATGTATTTTTGAAGTATGAATTCTTGAAACTGGTGTGGGTAAGATACGTACTCTTACATCACTTGGGGGGGGGGCGGGTGGTTAACTGGTAAAGTAAAAAAGAAAATGAAAGTGAAGTCATTCAGTCGTGTCTGATTCTTTGCGACCCCATGGGCTACAGCCTACTAGGCTCCTCCGTCCATGGATTTTCCAGGCAAGAATACTGGAGTGGGTTGCCATTTCCTTCTCCAAACTGGTAAACTGTTCTGCAAACAATATGGCAATGAGTATAAGTAGCCTTTGAATGATATCAAACTAAGAGAAGGAAGCAAATAGATATGGGGGTCAAAGTTTGTATTGTAATACAGTTATAATAGGTAAACAAATAAAAGAATAAAGGAATAGTTTAATTATGGAATATCCATTGGTAAAGTCACTAAAATTGTTTATGAACACCTTTAATATTATGGGGGAAATGCTTAAGTTATAATGCTATGTAATAAAAACACTATATGTATACCATATGACCTTAAATATGTTTTTTAAAATACAGTGGAAAAAAAAACCTGGAGGAGACACATTCAAATGAAAATTATCAGTGAGAGTTTTTTCCTTTGTATTTCATTATATTTTCCAAACCATCTACAGTGAGCTCACCTTAACTTTCATAACCAAAAAGTCCTTTTTAAGTCCCAGGTTTATTCACAAAGCCATAACACTATTATTTCCTGATTTCTCCTATTTTTGGAGTTTCACATTTGCAGTCTGAAGTAAATGCAAAGCCTTTGACCCCGGAGCATGAATTTACAGGACTGGAGGGAACAGCTTTGTGAAGCAGCAGCTAAGTGGCCTAACTCAAGGTCCTGCGAGGGCTCAGGAGGCTGACTGTCAACAGAGCCACAGAATCAGGGGATATAATATAATGCAAAAAAGCAGCTTATTTTGAATACTGGTCAATGCCTGCCCCCCCCCCGCCCCCTTTTGGATGGTCACTCCCAGTTCAATGGGCTCCATCAGGCCTGGCTTACCGGAGGCTGTCATCTGGGCCAGGAACAGGAGGAAGAGTGAGGTGGCGTCCACCTGGAGGTGGCCCCACTGGTCGTCGCCCACCACAGTGCTGCAGGTGGCAGTGTTGTACTTGGCGTGCAGGCTGTCCTCAGTACTCTGAGTGTGCTTGAACCTCTCCACTTTATCCACCTGAGGAAGACAGCAAGCCAGCTGCATGGAGCTGAGGGGTTCATGGCTGGCAGGGTCATTATCTTGGATTTAGACCTTTTATCTGTTACCTCTGGGAGACAGAGGGATGGAAGGTAGGGGACGGATGTTCACTAGTGAGCCTCACACAGAGGGGCTGTATGTGTGTCTGTGTGGCTCTTCCTGCCCATCACCAGAAATGTCTTAGTCTACTGGGATTTTAACAAGCTCTGCAAGCTTGAGAGGTCAAGCCAAAGGGTTTCCTTGTCTGCTATTCCCAGCATGAGCTGTGACACATAGTAGGAACTCAATGAGAGGGAGGGAAGGAATGAGGGAAGAGGGGAGGACGAGGCCCTTTTCTTCCTCTGTAAATTTCTTCTTTAAATTTCCAATCCTATTTCCTTATGTTGAAAAGAAAAGAACAATGATGCTTTTGAAAACTAATGGGAACGTGCCGATCACGGGTGGGGACTGTACCATATTCATCTTGGAATCTGTGCAGATCCTAGTATGATGTTCTGTACACAGTACATGCTCAAGAAATTTTCTACCCTCACTGAAAATACCAGTAAATATTAGTCAAGTTTTAAAAACTCAAGCATTTCAACTCCAAGTGAAAGCAGTTCAGTCGTGTCCAACTCTTTGCGACCCCATGGACTACACAGTCCATGGAATTCTCCAGGCCAGAATACTGGAGTGGGTAGCCTTCCCCTTGTCCAGGGGATCTTCCCAACTCAGGGGTCAAATCCAGGTCTCCCACATTGCAGGCGGATTCTTTACCAGCTGAGCCTCAAGGGAAGTCCTCAACTCAAAGAAACCCTTTTATAAACTCAACAGAATAAACAACAGCACACTGCTTTCTAGGAATGACTTTTCAAAACAATGTTTTCTTCCTTGTTTAGAAAAAGGGCATGTTCTTCTTTTACAGAAGTGAGTGAAAGTTGCTCAGTCATGTCCAACTCTTTGCAACCTCATTGACTATAGTCCATGAAATTCTGCAGGCCAGAATACTGGAGTGGGTAGCCTTTCCCTTGTCCAGGGGATCTTTCCAACCCAGGGATCGAACCCAGGTCTCCTGCATTGCAGGCGGATTCTTTACCAGCTGAGCCACAAGGGAAGTCCAAGAATACTGGAGTGGGTAGCCTATTCCTTCTCCAGCGGATATCCCCAACTCAAGAATCAAACTGGAGTCTCCTGCATTGCAGGTGGATTCTTTACCAACTGAGCTATGAGGGAAGCCCTGAAAAGACTTTGAGAAAGTATTCTCTGAGTCTGGTTCTATGGTATATTAAAATTACTGAAGATAATTTTAAAAGGAAAAAGTAAGCTAAATTTTTTCACTTTCTCCTCATTTTGGGAAGTTCAAAACACTCTAAGACTGATGGTTGTCACCAGAAAAATGATAAAGCGCCCACTCAGATGACCCAAAAATACATCTGTTGTTTTCTGCCTACCTGTCTCATCATGCACTGGAGAAGACCTCGCATCAGTTTCACCACATTCTGTAGAAATAAAATGGGATCAGTAACAAGGCCAGCTTCCTTGGTCCATGAAAACAACCTCCTCCCCATATGACAGGTAAGCCAGTGCTGCCTGGAACCTTCCCCAAGAAGGCATATACAAGCACTTATTCAGATTATTTCTACTTCTCCATTCCATCACAAAGAAAGAAAATCTTGATGAAGTGACTTATCTCAAATAAAGATGTTGGACCAGATGGTATCTTCTGGTGCTGAAATCCAGTGACTCCTGCTATTTTATTCAAGACAATTTTTATAAGCCTAGTACCTTGGAGCTTTATGTCTCAATTCTTAGTAATTTATTTTTGTTATACTATGGATGAATTAAGTCCACCCTGCCTGCCCTAAAGTAACGATGCTTTGCTAAAACAGCCATTTGTGACACCATTACTAGACTATTGAGTAAAGTTCTTACAAAATGCAAGTAGTTGCCAAGGTTTCTTAGTAATACATATTAGAACCAATTATGGACCTAGAGAGTGTCATGCTGAGGGAAGTAAGTCATACAGAGAAGGAGAAATATAGTATAACAATTATTATTATAAATAATAATAAAAACATGATAATCAGCCATTCTGTTCCGGTATTGTACAAAACACTTTACTTAGAGTCCCACTGAGTCTTGCAACACCCTTATGAGATGAGTGTTATTATTTCCCCACTTTACAATGAGGAACTTGAGGCTGATGAGTCAACACTGCTCAAGTCTCTCAGCTGGCAAGGGGTGGAGCAGGACAGAGCCCAGGTCCTCTGGAGTTTGAGCTCCTCGTCAATACATTATATTGCTTCTCTCTTCCTCCACAATTCAGACCCACTGAAAGATGGTCTTCATACGTCCTATTAAATCCACTAGAAAAAGACTTCACAAGTGGCTAGAGAATGGGGGTGTTTTTAGGTCAAAGTAGGCAGGCTGAAAGAAGTTCCCTCCCGGGGCCATTAGCATCTCCTCTCTTACACAATGAACATGGTTTGCAGGCTAAAACGTAGTGAAGGGCCACCAAAGATAATTATGGGAGAAAAGTTTGAAATGGATCACCCTTCAGATTCTTCCTTCTCTAAAATCCTAGGATTCTATAGTATAATCTCAATTTATGTCAGAAACTCTTTTGATGCAGAAAATATTACCCTATAATTAAAAGGTATAATTAACACTGTCAAAATTAACATTTCCTACAGTGTGTAGCACAAACATTTGCCAATTGACTTCCCCTCAAATAAGGTTATTTTCCATTATGAAGAGGCCCAGCGGTTCCCAACTGGGGGTGACATTAGCATCCCCTGGGGGTGGGGGAGCATTTAGAAATATGGGGGTGGAGGCATTTTTATTGTCACCTTGATGGGGATGGGAGCTGTAGGCATTTAGTAAGTAAGAACTAAGGATGCTACATGTCCTGCAATGCATGGGACAGTCTCACACAATGAGCAGCTGTACTGCCTAAGCCCCAAAGGGAATAGTGTCCATGTCGAGGATCATTGGAAGATCCAGTGTTATTTTCCATAATCAAGGGAGACGTCTCCTGTAGTTATTAACCACACTCAACAAATCAAACAATGTGGTCTGTTTGTGCCTCTCTATTGTGTCATAGAGCGGCAAATCTAGTCAACTAACCCAGAATCAGAAATTGCTTACAGAAGAGAGGTAGTGGGGGTGTGGGTGGGTGGGTGGGTGGGTGAGAGAGAGAGAGAGAGAGAGAGAGCATTCAATGCTTGCTGTGCGCATGTTAAATCCTACCCCCAAGCGCCAAGACTAGGCGATCTCACCTCTGGCTCAGCACGTCTGGTCAAATTCAAATGGCCCTTTCCCTGATCGCACAGGCTTCCTCTCTCAGCTTCCCCACTGCTGACAAGGCCGCCTGCCACTCAGGCCCACTTGGTTTATGATTGGGCCACAAGGATTCTCCCTGGAACTGATGACCCACTGGCTGTGTGGGTCAATAAGCAGTGTGCCAATCAAAGACAAATCCCAAAGGCTCTCAAGCTCCTTGTACACATCAATGCTCCTTGTAGGGTAAGGGAGTTAGATAAGGTGAGGTTTGGAAAAAGAAGGAGACCGGCACTTTAAGGATCAGCTTTAATGAGGTGAGAAGGGGCAGCAGTCAGATTAGTAACCTGCTGCCCTAACCCAAGAAAAGAGTAAGTACATATAGGCATATATGTGGAAATCTACTGTCTTAAGGGGGCCTGTTCTTCTTCAAGATTGTTTGGAGTAATTATCTCTTAAACGGCTGGGGCAAGGAATTCTGGAGATCAGCCAGAGGCTGGACCTGCTGGGAGCTGAGCGTAATCAACCTTAATGTCTATTTTTTTCTTCCTGTGAGAGAGTTCTTTATTTTGCATAGAATGGTGGGGAGGACCCGGAGGGGAGTTTGAACTGCAGGCTATTTTGAGCCATGTAACTTTCCTTCACTCCTTACTTCAACACTATCACTCAGAACACTCTGAAAATACCTCCATGCTCAGGGGCAGATTATTTTCTTACATACTTAGTGATGGCAAGTCTTTGCTTTGGTAGGTATGTTGGTTTCTGATTTTGGAAAACAATAAAGGACTTCATTGTGCCATATGATAACACGGGTATGAAAACTGGACAATACCAGTGTGGTTCAAAATTAAAGGGTACTGCAAATTAATAAGACTGCTTTGGAATGACTCAAACTAGAAAGGCATTTTGCAAAACTGTTTTAAGTAGTGGCAATACTATTTGAATAAATATCCTTTCAACATGAGAACTCCACAGAGCATACATTTTGGAATGTGGAGTTCGAGTATGCTGCTTTAAAAACAATCATGTTAGTTTATAATGACATCTCATACATGAGTTATGTATAAAACTGACAGCACGTGTGAGAGAAATGTAGTTAGTTAGAAATTTGGATGTCTACTCAGTGTGACTGTTGTTTTTTTATGGAGGGAAAAAAAATCTCAAAAGGAGAGCCATGAGAGGTTGAGAGACCAAAGTGTCTCCCCCAAATATCCTAGAACAGAAACGGAGCCGACATCTGCACCAGGCTGTTTTGCACACAGTTACTCCTTGTAGGCTTTTCAGTCCAAGGAAAAGGTGCTGAGCACCAGGCCAGAGGTGCCAGTCAGACTTACCTGCTCCAGCTCGTAGGCTTTGGCCTTGTCCTCGTCGCGGTCAGCGTTCTTGCGGTAGGCCATGCCCAGGCCCCACACGGCCAGGATGCTGTAGATGTTATCCCGTACCCAGGCGTCCTTCTGCTCATGACTAGCTGACAGCAGCCCCGTGACGGGATTCTATCAGAGAGGAGACACGAAATGATAGCACCACCTTTCACCCAGCACCTGGGCCAGGAACTCTCACCCCAAGCAGGGCACAATGAGGACTGGGACGAGAAGTGAAGAGCCCAGAGTTCCAATCTTTGCCCTGCTACCAGTGTGATCTTGGGTGAGCAGTGACATCACTTTTCTAGGTTTTGGTTTTCTGCATAATGAGGATATTAGACTAAAAAAAATCTCTAAGGCACCTTTTAACTTGTAGTACTTGTTGTTTTGCTTTCAGATGAGACCATACTGTTCTAAGTGACAAACAGAAGAAACAGCAAACAGAAAAAGCCTACAAGGCTTTTACAAATCTGTGTGGTATGGAATTAATTCTTCCTCTCCTGTGGTGTTTCCACCCCAATTGGTAAAGTACTGAACATGAGAGCAAGGAGCCCCACTCCACCACTCCAGCTCTGTATGCCTGGGGAAACTGCCTGCCTTAAAAAGGAGGCACCAAGCAAGAGGCCATGGGGGGGTGGGTCCTATGGAGCTATGATATCACCAGTATTTAAAAGGGCAGCTGAGTCACTAAAAAGCCAGACCTTCACAAAAAAAAGTGTACACAAATATTCATAACAGCATTATTCATGATAGCCCCAAAAAGGAAACAACCCAAGTGTCCATCAACTGATGAATGGATAAACAAAACATGATCCAAACAATATTATTCCTGAAACAATATTCCTGAAATATTCAGGAATAAAAAGGAATGAAGTACTAATACAGGCTACAGCATGGATGAACCTTGAAAATATTATGCTAAGTAAAAGAAGCCAGTTACAAGTCTACATACTGTATGATTTCAATTGTACAGAACGCCCAGAATAGAAAATCTATAGAGATAGAAAGTAGATGAATAGTTGTCTAGGGCTGCAGGTAGGAGTGGGTAGGAGGAAATAGGGAGTGAGGGAGTGACTGCTAACAGGTTTTTTTCCTTTTGGGGGGGTGATGAAAATGTTCTAAAATTGACTGTGGTGATGATGTACAACTCTGTGAATATGCTAAAAAATCATTAAATTATACATGCTAGATAAATTGTATGGTAAGTAAATTATATCTCAATAAAGCTATTTTTTTTAGAATCTAGTCCAATAAACTCTGTGCCTAGAAATAAAATTGATAACATAGGAGAAGAGTCACATAAATATAAAGCCTCTGTTGACTTTTCCTGAAATTATGCAAAGAAATATGTATCTAATAAAATACATCATAGCAATCGAAACCTTGCCAGCTTAAAATATTACTCAAAAGTCTACTAAATTATTTACAAAAGGGCTCATTAAAAAAAAAAACTCTGTTGGGGGACTTCCCTGGTGGTCCAGTGGTTAAGCATCCGCCTTCCAGTGCAGGGGACGCAGGTTTGATCCCAGGTCAGGGAACCAGATCCCACATGCCCACAGGGCAATTAACTCTGCACGCCGCAACTAGAGAAATCCTCATGCTCTAGAGCCTGTACTCTGCAACAAGAGAAGGCCGTGCACTATAACCAGAGAAGCCCAGTCATTCTGCAACTAGAAAAAATGCCCATGTGGTGCAACAAAGAGCCAGTGTGCTGCAACGAAGACCCAGCACAGCCAAAATGAAAACAAATGAAATCAAAAAAGCAAGAAAAAAAAACTCTGTTGAGTACTTTCAAAGTGAATGCCAAGGTAACTAGGTAAAAAAATATTGGCATAGTTTCAGATAGTCCCACCTAAGGAATTAAATATTTGACTTTCTCTTTTAACTAATCTATGCCCTCTTCAAAAACATCTAAAACACAACTGAGACTCCTTTAGGGAAAGCAGCATTCCATGTATTGGTATTGTTCTACAGCCAACAACTATAAACCAATGATATCAAAAATCAACCAGAAGTGAACTGTAGGAATGGCTAAAGGAAGGTACAAGTCTTTTCCCAATAGTGGACTCCTGAAGTTCTTTTTTAAAAAATTACTGGCACAAACAAGGCATATCATAAGCATTTTTATCTGTTCTGGGGCCATCAGGAGATCCAGAGAAAGAACTCGGCCCCTCCCTGGCGTACCTATCAACCATGAGTCAATTCTGAGACAAACAACCTTCCAATGACACAGCAGTGACCACCTACACAGAGTGCCAAGTGTGGTTTGGATTATGAAATGTCACTGTCCTGTTACCTGAAAGTCACCTCTTTTGATTCTTTAGTTTGAGTTTAACTGCTGAAGTGGAACTAGACTGTCTGAGCCTCATTCCACTACAGAGAAGCAGTTGGGGTGTTTCAGGGGATCCCCATATTCAAAACTGCACATATAAGCCATGTTACATTAGGGTACTGCTGCACTCAGCAAAAGGAGTACTTACTATTGGGAAATGAAAGCCTGGTCTCCCCAAGATTAATATGTTGAAATCTAATTCCCAGTGTGACAGTATTTGCAAGTGGGGCCTCTGGGAGATAATTAGGTCATGTGGGCAGAGTGCTCAAGAATGGGAGCACCATTAAGGAAGAGGAGGGAGAAGCTACAAGGAGAGCTGCAAAGAGTCAATGGTAGTGTCCCAGTGCAGTAGCACAAACCTGTGCTGAGACTTAGCACTCTTCCTGCAGGAGAACTGACAATAACATCCCTTAACTGTAGAAGAGGTGGACCAACACAGATGAGCCAAACATAAACTGTGCTTTCAGCAAAAGCAAAGGGCGAACAAGTGGATAGCTTATCTTTCAAATCCAGTCATTTGTAGGCCCCTCTCCAACATTTTTTCATTTCTATTTAGGGGAAGTGCTATTCCTGATTCCTATTTATCAAAGAAGAAAAAAAAGGAAGGGCCCTGAGGCCTAGAATGGGTTGGGCCCAGGGCTTGACCCCTATACTGCAGTCACAAACAAGAATAAAATATTGGCGGCTTGTCTTTCTCATCCATGCCTTGTGTCCATCCATGTACACCTGTGGTTCTGCTCTGTGCTATCCTGCTGCTAGGAACCAGGCTAAGCCCCACAACACTGCCCATCTCATAGCAGAGAAGAAAGACACAGTGACCTATGAGCTGCCTCTTATAGGTGTTCACCAGAACTGACACATACCACCTCCTCTCTCATCTCAGTGATGAATGCAAGTCACATGACCATTCCTAAGTTCAACAGGATAGGGATGTTGGAAGCCTCTCCCAGAGATGAGAAGCAGATAAATGAACAACCATTACGTGGATAACTGAACAACTGTGCTGTCTTGATGCCCTCACCTGCCAGCTGTGAAGCACAGGAAACTCTTCTGTCTTCCACAGCTCACCAATTACTGAATCTAAAGTGCTCAGAGATTAATATGGTAATAAATTACTGGCCTTTTGCTTTTGGACTTATGAAAAAGTGTTAAAGTAATAAACTGAAACTCTACTCTTTAGGGTTTGGGGCTTCCCTTGGGGCTCAGCTGGTAAAGAGTCTGTCTGCAATGTGGGAGACCTGGGCTTGATCCCTAGGTTGGGAAGATACTCTGGAGAAGGGAAAGGCTACCCACTCCAGTATTCTGGCCTGGAGAATTCCACTGTCTATAATAGTCCATGGGGTCACAAAGAGTCAGACACGACTGAGTAACTTTCACTTCACTTCACTCTTTAAAGTAGCTAGAAGAGGGGGAAAGAATTGAGACATTAATGTCAGACAAAGCAGACATCACAGCAAAGAAAATGACCAGGGATACAGAGGGATGTTACATAATAATGAAAGAGTCAGTTCACTCTGAAGACATAATAATCCTACATGTGTATGGACCTAGACAAGAGGCAAAGGGATACACACATAGTGACTAGGACAGAATAGACACTGGAAGTAGAAGCAAACAAATATGACAAATGTCTAAACACAAAGTATACTGGAACATTCAAACATCCACATGCAAGAAAATGAACCTCAATCTAAATCTCACCTCTTACACAAAGTTAACTTGAAATGGATCACAGATCTAAATGTAAAATGTACACTTATTAAACTTTAAAAGAAAAACACAGAAGAAAAATCTTCAGGACTTACAATTAGGTAGAATAAGCCATGATACGAAAAGTACCATGTATAGAAGAAAAGTTGATAAACTGAGCTCTTAACTCTTTCAAAATTAAAAACTTTTGCTCTGTGAAAGACATTTGAGAGATAAAAAGACAAACTATAGACTGGGAGAAACTATTTGCATGTCACTTACTCAACAAGAATATAGAATATAGAAAGAACTCTCTCTCTCTCAAAAAAAAGGAAAGAACACTCAAAACTCAATAGTAAGAAAACAACTATTGAAAAACTGGTTTAAAAAAAACCTTGAATAGACACTTCACCAAAGAATATATACAGATACATAAATAAAAGAAGCAATAAAAAGAAGGCCAACATTAGCTGTTAAGGAAATTCAAATTAAAACAACTGTGAGATACCACTACACACCTACTGAATGGCTAAAAGAAAAAAGAAAATAATGCCAAACCACATGATCATCTCAATAGATGCCAAAAGAGCATTTGACAAAATTCAACAGCCATTCAAGTTAAACACTCTTACCAAAGTGGATATGGAGGGAACATATCTCAACACAATAAAAGCTATTGATGACAAGACCAAAGCCAACATAAAAATGGTGAAAAGCTGAAAGCCTTGTTAAAATCTGGTAGAAGACAAGCATGCCCACTCTATTCACATATTACTAGAAATCCTAGCCACAGAAATCAGACAAGAAAGAGAAGTAAAAATATCCAAATTGGAAGAGAAGAGATAAAATTGTCATTATATGCAGATGACATGATTTTATATATATATATACATATAACCCTTAAGACTCCACACAAAAACTACCAGAATAAACAATTTCAGCAAGATAGCAGGATACAAGATTAACATACAGAAATAGTTGCATTTCTTTAACACTACAATGAAATATCACAAATGGAAAGTAAAAACAATCTCTCTTAAATCAACAAAAAAATACCTACGAATAAACCTAACCAGGAGGTGAAAAATTTTACATGCCGAGAACTATAAACATTGATAAGGAATGGAAGCATGATTTAAATATCATGGAAGGATATCACATTTCTTGAATTGGAAGAATTACTATTGTTATGGCCAAACTACCAAACTATAGCAGGTGAAAAGGCCAGGCCTCAGAATGGGAAAAATATAGTGGCAAAGCAACCTGCAAAAATTAATCGCCAAAATATACAAGTAGGCTCATGCAGCTCCATCCAGACAAATAAAAAACACAATAGCAAAAATTGGGTCAAGAACTAAACAGAACATTTCTCCAAAGAAAGACATACAGGTGGCTAACAAACACAGAAAAGATGCTCAACATCAACTCATTATCAGAGAAATGCAAATCAACCACAATGAGGTACCATTAACGCCAGTCAGGATGGCTGCTATCCAAAAGTCTACAAGCAATAAATGCTGGAGAGGGTGTGGAGAAAAGGGAACCCTCTTACACTGTTGGTGGGAATGCAAACTAGTACAGCCGCTATGGAAAACAGTGTGGAGATTTCTTAAAAAACTGGAAATAGAACTGCCATATGACCCAGCAATCCCACTTCTGGGCATACACACTGAGGAAACCAGATCTGAAAGAGACACGTGCACCCCAATGTTCATCGCAGCACTGTTTATAATAGCCAGGACATGGAAGCAACCTAGATGCCCATCAGCAGATGAATGGATAAGGAAGCTGTGGTACATATACACCATGGAATATTACTCAGCCGTTAAAAAGAATTCATTTGAATCAGTCCTAATGAGATGGATGAAACTGGAGCCCCTTATACAGAGTTAAGTAAGCCAGAAAGATAAAGAACATTACAGCATACTAACACATATATATGGTATTTAGAAAGATGGTAATGATGACCCTATATGCAAAACAGAAAAAGAGACACAGAAATACAGAAGAGACTTTTGAACTCTGTAGGAGAAGTTGATGGTGGGATATTTCAAAAGAACAGCATGTATACTATCTATGGTGAAACAGATCACCAGCCCAGGTGGGATGCATGAGACAAGTGCTCCGGCCTGGTGCACTGGGAAGACCCAGAGGAATCAGGTGGAGAGGGAGGTGGGAGGGGGGATCAGGATGGGGAATACGTGTAAATCTATGGCTGATTCATATCAATGTATGACAAAACCCACTGAAATGTTGTGTAGTAATTAGCCTCCAACTAATAAAAAAAAATTAAAAAAAATAATAAAAAATTTAAGATTCATATTTCCTATGACATGATCATCTGACCATTTGGTTTGCATTTGAATTAGATAGTGCCTGTTTGTAGTAGAAGATGTACAAAGATATGTCCTGCATTATTCCTAATAATGGAGAAAAATTAGAAGCAAACTGAGATATCTAACAGATGAATGTATACTGCCTATATTTGTGAAACCATTTTATTAAATTGATTTTATAAAAATGAGGTGTTTCTATAGCAGTGGTTCTCACCTACAGGCGATTTTGTCCCCAAGGTGACATTTGGCAATATCTAGAGGCAATTTTCAGAGAAGGCAATGGCAACCCACTCCAGTACTCTTGCGTGGGAAATCCCATGGACGGAGGAGCCTGGTAGGCTGCAGTCCATGGGGTCGCGAAGAGTTTGACACGACTGAGCGACTTCACTTTCACTTTTCTCTTTCATGCACTGGAGAAGGAAATGGCAACCCACTCCAGTATTCTTGCCTGGAGAATCCCAGGGACGGGAGCCTGGTGGGCTGCCGTCCGTGGGGTCGCACAGAGTAGGACAGGACTGAAGCGACTTAGCAGCAGCAGCAGCAGCAGAGGCAATTTTGTCAAGACTGGAGTGGCATCCAGTGGGTAGATATCAAGGATGCTAATCTTCTCAGGTGGCACTAGTGGTAAAGAACCCACCTGCCAAAGCAGGAGATGCAAGAGACGTGGGCTTGATCCCTGGGTCAGGAAGATCCCCTGGAGGAGGAAATGGCATCATGCTCCAGTATTCTTGTCTGGAAAACTCCATGGACAGAGGAACCTGGTGGGCTATGGTCCATGGGGCTGCAGAAAGTTGGACATGGTTGAACACATAAAGTACAGTATAGCCCCAACACAAAAGATGATCCATCAGTCCCCAGTTTCAACACTGCCAAGGTTAAGAAACCTTGAGCTATATAAACTAACATGAATATTACTCCAAAATAATGAGTAAAAAAGCCAAGTTACAGAAAACTTGTACCTACAGAACAATCACACAGACCTGTGTTAAACACACAGTATGAAAAGCAGTCTGGTGGTTCATCAAAAAAATTAAATCCGGAATCACTCTATGACCCAGCAATTTCACTACTGGGAATATACCCTCAAAGAAATAAAAATAATTCAATCAAATATTTGTATACAAATATCCACAGAAACACTATTCACACAGCCAAAGGGCAGAAACAACCTAAATATCATCAATGTGTGAATGAATAAACAGAATGTGGTCAAACCACACAATGGAATATTACTCAGCTATGAAAAGGAATGAGGCACTGATGCTTGCTACACGATGGATGAATCTCAAAAATATGCTGAGTGAAAAAGCCAGGCCTGGTAGGCTATGTATTATATGATTCCATTTATTTGAGATGTCCAGCAGAGACAAATTCATAAGGTAAAAAAGCAGATTAGTGTCTTCCACTAATCTGGGGCTAACGAGCTGGGGGAGGAGGACTGCTTATGGGATGGGATCTCCCATTTTGGGTACTGATAAAAATGTTCTAGTAGTGGTGAGAGTGGGCACCCTTGTCTTGTTCCTGATTTCAGGGGAAATGCCTTCAATTTTTCACCATTGAGGGTGATGCTTGCTGTGGGTTTGTCATATATAGCTTTTATTATGTTGAGGTATGTTCCTTCTATTCCTGCTTTTTGGAGAGTTTTAATCATAAATGAGTGTTGAATTTTGTCAAAGGCTTTCTCTGCATCTATTGAGATAATCATATGGTTTTTATCTTTCAATTTGTTAATGTGGTGTATTACATTGATTGATTTGCGGATATTAAAGAATCCTTGCATTCCTGGGATAAAGCCCACTTGGTCATGGTGTATGATTTTTTTAATATGTTGTTGGATTCTGTTTGCTAGAATTTTGTTAAGGATTTTTGCATCTATGTTCATCAGTGATATTGGCCTGCAGTTTTCTTTTTTTGTGGCATCTTTATCTGGTTTTGGAATTAGGGTGATGGTGGCCTCATAGAATGAGTTTGGAAGCTTACCTTCATCTGCAATTTTCTGGAAGAGTTTGAGTAAGATAGGTGTTAGCTCTTCTCTAAATTTTTTGGTAGATATTCAGCTGTGAAAGCCCATCCTTGGTTCCTGGCTTTGTTTGCCTGGAAGATTTTTGATGCAGTTTCATTTCTTGCTTGTGATGGGTCTGTTTAAGATCTTCTATTTCTTCTGGGGTTCGTTTTGGAAAGTAATACTTTTCTAAGAATTGTCATTTCATCCAAGTGTCTTTTAATTGGCATAGAGCTGCTGGTAGTAGTCTCTTACGATCCTTTGTATTTCAATGTTGTCTGTTGTGATCTCTCCATTTTCATTTATAATTTTGTTAATTTGGTTTTTCTCTCTTTGTTTCTTAATGAGTCTTGCTAATGGTTTGTCAATTTTGTTTATTTTTTCAAAAAAAAACCAGCTTTTAGCTTTGTTGATTTTTGCTATGGTCTCTTTAGTTTCTTTTGCGTTTATTTCTGCCCTGATTTTTAAGATTTCTTTCCTTCTGCTAACTCTGGGGTTCTTCATTTCTTCCTTCTCTAATTGCTTTAGGTGTAGAGTTAGGTTATTTATTTGTTTTTTTTCTTGTTTCTTGATGTAAGCCTGTAATGCTATGAACGTTCCCCTTAGCACTGCTTTTATAGTGTCCCATATGTTTTGGGTGGTTGTGTTTTCATTTTCATTCATTTCTATACATATTTTTGATTCTTTTTTGATTTCTTCTATGATGTTGGTTATTCAGAAGCCGTGTTATTTAGCCTCCATATGTTTGAAGTTTTAAAACAATTTTTTTCCTGTAATTGAGATCTAATCTTACTGCACTGTGGTCAGCAAAGATGACTGGAATGATTTCAATTTTTTTGAATTTTCCAAGACTAGATTTATGGCCCAGGATGTGATCTATTCTGGAGAAGGTTCCGTGTGCACTTGAGAAAAGGTGAAGTTGATTGTTTTGGGGTGAAATGTCCTATAGATATCAATTAGGTCTAGCTGGTCCATTGTGTCATTTAAGGTTTGTGTTTTCTTGTTAATTTTCTGTTTAGTTGATCTATCCATAGTTGTGAGTGGGGTATTAAAGTCTCCCACTATTATTGTGTTACTATCAATTTCCTCTTTCATACTCGTTAGCGTTTGCCGTACATATTGGGTGCTTCCTATTGTTGGGTGCATATATATTTATAATTGTTTATCTTCTTCTTGGATTGATCCTTGATCATTATGTAGTGTCCTTCGTTGTATCTTTACATCCTTTATTGAAAGTCATTTTTATCTGATATTGAAGTATTGCGACTCCTGCTTTCTTTTGGTCTTCATTTGCATGAAATATTTTTTTCCAGCCTTTCACTTTCAGTCTGTATGTGTCCCTTGTTTCAAGGTGGGTCTCTTGTAGACAGCATATATAGGGGTCTTGTTTTTGTATCCATTCATCCAGTCTTTGTCTTTTGGTTGGGGCATTCAACCCATTTACATTTAAGGTAATTATTGATAGGTATGGTCCCGTTGCCATTTACTTTGTTGTTTTGGGTTCACGTTCATACAACCTTTCTGTGTTTCCTATCTAGAGAAGATTCTTTAGCATTTGTTGAAAAGCTGGTTTGGTGGTGCTGAATTCTCTCCATGCTTTTGTTACTGTAAAGCTTTTGAATTCTCCTTCATATCTGAATGAGATCCTTGCTGGATACAGTTATCTAGGTTGTAGGTTATTCTCTTTCATTACTTTCAGGACGTCCTGCCATTCCCTTCTGGCCTGGAGGGTTTCTATTGATAGGTCAGCTGTTATCCTTATGGGAATCCCTTTGTGTGTTATTTGTTGTTTTTCCCTTGCTGCTTTTAATATTTGTTCTTTGTGGTTGATCTTTGTTAGTTTGATTAATATGTGTCTTGGGGTGTTTCGCCTTGGGTTTATCCTGTTTGGAACTCTCTGGGTTTCTTGGACTTGGGTGGCTATTTCCTTCCCCATTTTAGGGAAGTTTTCAGCTATTATCTCCTCGAGTATTTTCTCATGGCCTTTCTTTTGTCTTCTTCT
>NC_057419.1:22148063-22149278 GCF_019320065.1 Cervus canadensis
GGATAGTTCCCATTTCTCCACATCCTTTCCAGCATTTGTTGTTTGTAGACATTTTAGTGGTGGCCATTCTGATTGGTGTGAGGTAATACCTCATCACAGTTTTGATTTTGCATTTCTCTAATAGGTAGCAATGTTGAGTATCTTTTCATGTGCCTATTGATCATCTGTATGTCTTCTTTGGATAAATGTCTATTTAGGTCTTCTGCCCATTTTTTTTTAACTTTGTTTAGTTTTTTGTTATTGAGTTGTATGAGCTGTTTGTATATTTTAGAAATTAAACCCTTGTTGGTTGCACCATTTGCAGATATTGTCTCCCATTGCATTGGTTGTCTTTTGTTTGTTTTCCTTTACTATGCAAAAGCTTTTAAGTTTGATATGGTTCTGTTTGTTTTTACTTTTATTTCTGTTACCTTGGGAGAGTGACCTAAGAAAACATTGCAACAATTTATGTCACTGAATGTTTTGCCTATGTTCTCTTCTAGGAGTTTGATATCACATCTATGTTGAAGTCTTTAGGACATTTGAATGTATTTATTTATTTTTTAATAAATTATTTTAATTGGAGGCTAATAACTTCACAATATTGTGGGTTTTGCTATACATCGACATGTATCAGCCACAGGTGTACATGTATCCCACCATTCTGAACCCCTCTCCCACCTCCCTCCCCACCCCATCCCTCTGGATTGTCCCAGAGCACCAGTTTTGAGTGCCCTGCTTCATGCATCGAACTTGAACTGGTCATCTATTTTACATATGGTAATAAACATGTTTCAATACTATTCTTTCAAATCATCCCACCCTCGCCTCCTTCCACATACTCAAAAAGTCTGTTCTTTACATCTGTGTCTCTTGCTGTCTTGCATGTAGGGTCATCATTACTGTCTTTCTAAATTCCATACATATGTGTTAATATACAATATTGGTGTTTCTCTTTCTGGCTTACTTCACTCTGTATAATAGGCTAATAGGCTTCAGTTTCATCTACCTCATTAGGACTGACTCAAATGTGTTCTCTTTTATAGCTGAATAATATTCCATTGTGTATATGCACCACAGCTTCCTGATCCATTCGTCTGCTGATGGACATCTAGGTTGCTTCCATGTCCTAGCTATTGTAAACAGTGCTGCAGTGAACATTGGGGTACATGTGTCTCTTTCAATTCTGGTTTCCTCAGTTTGTATGCCCAGCAGTGGGATTGCTGGGTCATATGG
>NC_057419.1:22149288-22256737 GCF_019320065.1 Cervus canadensis
CCATATGACCCAGCAATCCCACTGCTGGGCATACAAACTGAGGAAACCAGAATTGAAAGAGACACATGTACCCCAATGTTCACTGCAGCACTGTTTACAATAGCTAGGACATGGAAGCAACCTAGATGTCCATCAGCAGACGAATGGATCAGGAAGCTGTGGTGCATATACACAATGGAATATTATTCAGCTATAAAAGAGAACACATTTGAGTCAGTCCTAATGAGGTAGATGAAACTGAAGCCTATTAGCCTATTATACAGAGTGAAGTAAGCCAGAAAGAGAAACACCAATATTGTATATTAACACATATGTATGGAATTTAGAAAGACAGTAATGATGACCCTACATGCAAGACAGCAAGAGACACAGATGTAAAGAACAGACTTTTTGAGTATGTGGAAGGAGGCGAGGGTGGGATGATTTGAAAGAATAGTATTGAAACATGTTTATTACCATATGTAAAATAGATGACCAGTTCAAGTTCGATGCATGAAGCAGGGCACTCAAAACTGGTGCTCTGGGACAATCCAGAGGGATGGGGTGGGGAGGGAGGTGGGAGAGGGGTTCAGAATGGTGGGATACATGTACACCTGTGGCTGATACATGTCGATGTATAGCAAAACCCACAATATTGTGAAGTTATTAGCCTCCAATTAAAATAATTTATTAAAAAATAAATAAATACATTCAAATGTCCTAAAGACTTCAACATAGATGTGATATCAAACTCCTAGAAGAGAACATAGGCAAAACATTCAGTGACATAAATTGTTGCAATGTTTTCTTAGGTCACTCTCCCAAGGTAACAGAAATAAAAGTAAAAACAAACAGAACCATATCAAACTTAAAAGCTTTTGCATAGTAAAGGAAAACAAACAAAAGACAACCAATGCAATGGGAGACAATATCTGCAAATGGTGCAACCAACAAGGGTTTAATTTCTAAAATATACAAACAGCTCATACAACTCAATAACAAAAAACTAAACAAAGTTAAAAAAAAATGGGCAGAAGACCTAAATAGACATTTATCCAAAGAAGACATACAGATGATCAATAGGCACATGAAAAGATACTCAACATTGCTACCTATTAGAGAAATGCAAAATCAAAACTGTGATGAGGTATTACCTCACACCAATCAGAATGGCCACCACTAAAATGTCTACAAACAACAAATGCTGGAAAGGATGTGGAGAAATGGGAACTATCCCACACTGTTGGTGGAATGTGGACTGGTGTAGTCACTACAGCAAACAGTATGGAGAGTCCTTAAAAAGTTGAAATACAGTTACCAAATGATCCAGTAATCCCATTCCTGAGCATATGCCCAGAGAATACTAGAGTTTGAAAAGGTACATGCACCCTAATGTTCACAGCAACATTATTTACAATAGCTAAGACATGAACTCAACCTAAATGTCCAAAGATGCTTACTCCTTGGAAGGGAAGTTATGACCAACCTAGATAGCATATTAAAAAGCAGAGACATTACTTTGTCAGCAAAGGTCCATCTAGTCAAGGTTATGGTTTTTCCAGTGGTCACGTACAGATATAAGAGTTGGACTATAAAGAAAGCTGAGTGACGAAGAATTGATGCTTTTGAACTGTGGTGTTGGAAAAGACTCTTGAGAGTCCTTTGGACTGCAAGGAGATCCAACCAGTCCATCCTAAAGGAGATCAGTCCTGGGTGTTCATTGGAAGGACTGATGCTGAAGCTGAAACTCCAATACTTTGGTCACCTGATGCGACGAGCTGATTCATTGGAAATGACCCTGATGCTGAGAAAGATTGAGGGCAGGAGGAGAAGGGGATGACAGAGGATGAGATGGTTGGATGGCATCACCGACTCAATGGACATGGGTTTGGGTGGACTCCAGGAGCTAGTGATGGACAGGGAGGCCTGGCATGCTGCAGTTCATGGGGTCGCAAAGAGTCGGACATGACTGAGCGACTGAACTGAACTGAGATGAATGGATAGAGAAAATGTGGTATACACACACTACATAAACACACAATGGAATACTACTCAGCCATTAAAAAAGTATGAAATAATGCCCTTTTCAGCAACATGGATGCAACTAGTGATTATCATACTAAGTGAAGTCAGTCAGTCAAAGATAAATAACATATACCACTTATATGTAGAATCTGAAACATGATACAAATGAACTTATTTACAGAACAGAAATAGGCTCACAGACATAGAAAACTAATTTATGGTTACCAGAGGGGAAAGAAAATAAGGATGGATAAATTAGGAATTTGGGATTAGCAGATACAAACTGGTATATATAAAATAGATAAATGACAAGGTCCTGCTGTGTAGCACAGGAAACTATATGCAGTATCCTATAATAGACCATAATGGAAAAGTATATAATAATCACTTTGCTTATACCAGAAATACAACATTGTAAATCAAGTATACTGCAGTAATAAAAATCTGAAATATTAGAAAAAATAATGTCAATACTAAGTGTTGACAGGGACATAGAGCCACTTGAATCCTCAGGCATTGTTGGTGGGAGTACAAAACAGTGCTGCCAGTCTAGCTATGCGATCTTGGGCAAATTACTTAACTTCTGTGATCTCTGGTTTCTTTTTATATAAAAAGGAAGGTTCAAAGCAGATTGGAGAGCATGGGTTTGTGTCCCCTCAGGCCCCATACTTATTCCTGTTCTAATGGAAACACTGTAGCCTCTGCCTGTCTAGTACCTGTTCCTCCTTTTTCTGGTAATGGCCTATAATTTTCCCTGCTGTGACTGTCTGGTTCTGGGGGTGGGGGGAGGTGCTGATCCCATCATTGCTTGCCCCCTGGCCATGACCCCGGCTGCAGGGAAGGACATGTGACCCAGCTTGGCCAATCTAGGCACAGTTCAGGGATGTGCTCATGACCCAAGCTGGATCAGCTGAGAGCCATTGTCAAGTCAGGACCTTCTCTGGGGCCATTATAGAAACAGTTCTTTCTGCAGACAGCACCAATCTGAAAGGATAAATCTGGAGCTGCCAAGGGACCACCTCTGAGAGACCTGAGACCTGACCACTTAGGAGAGCCTGCCAGAGAATAAAGGCCACTCTGAGTCAAATGGGGTCAAGTAATGCAAAGAGATATACTTGATTATTTGAGCTCCTGAAGCCAGCCATGCCTGAATCTAGCACAGTCCCTTGGACTTTTCAGTTATTTGAGCAATAAATTCTCTTTCGTGCTTAAAGGCCATTTAAGGTGGGTGTGTCACTTACATCTGAAAGAATCCTGACAGATATGACTATGAATTCTTATTAAATGGCCATGGTGAACTAGATACTGTAAAAAACACTTGATGCCATTAAAGAAATCTAAGACTGAAGCAATATTAACGCAAAATACACAAGACACAAGCTAGATGGTAGCATCGAACTACTTAATTTTTTTTTTTCGAACTACTTAATTTAACATGCAGTTCAGTTTCTAGCTGGAGGGCGCAGAAATGAATGCTGTCATCTACCCACCAAAAATGGCACAGAGAGGATAGACTCCTCCTTTCAATCCCTCCATCCTAAAAGAAAATTGGAGTAGCTCCTTACTGGTCTCTCTGCCTCTAGTACTGGTTCCTTCCAACCCATCCTCCACAAAGGGAGGTCACAGAAAGACCTAGAATCTCAAGACTTCATTGCTCAGAATTCTCCAACCCACAGTACAGAACACTCAGATATAAACCCATGCACCTATGGTTAATTAATATATGACAAAGGAGGCAAGACTACACAATGTTCAACAAATGGTGCTGGGAAAACTGGACAGCTACACGTAAAAAGAATGAATCAGATCATTCTTTAACACCATACACGAAAATAAGCTCAGAATGGATTAAACACCTAAATGTGAAACCAGACACATTAAAACTCCTAGAGGAAAACATGGGCAGAACACTCTCTGACATAAATCCTAAGTGTTATAAGTTAGTCACTCAGTCGTGCCCGACTCTTTGTGACCCCACGGACTAGCCCACCAGGCTCCTCTGTCCATGGGATTCTCTAGGCAAGAATACTGAGTGGGTTGCCATGCCCTTCTCCAGAGGATCTTCCTGACCCAGGAATCAAACCCGAGTTTCCTGTGGCTCCTGCATAGAAGGCAGATTCTTTACCACTGGGCCTGTACACACTGCTATATTAAAATGGACAACATCAAGGACCTACTGTAAAGCACATGAAACTCTGCTCAGTGTTATGTGGCAGTCTGGATGGGAGGGGAGTTTCGGGGAGAATGGATACATGTATATATATGGCTGAGTCCCTTCACTGTTCACCTGAAACTGTCACAATATTGTTAGCTGGCTTACACTCCAATACAAAATAAAAAGTCAAAAACAAACAAACAAACACACAAGAATTCTCCAGCCCAATGATAAAATCAAAGTCCCTCAGGCAGACATACAAGGCTCACCATGGGCTGGCTCTTCCTCTCACATCTAGCCTTACCACCCATACCTCCCTCCCTAGCCCCCCAGAGAACCTGAATTATTATTTCCTGCACGTGCTCTGCTCTCACACTTCTGGGCCTGTGTGCACACTCTTCTTTCCACCTGTAATGCCCTTTAGCAAACACCCCTCCTTCATATACTCCCTCCTCCATGAAGCGTTCCTGGAGCTCCCTTTCCTATGCTCCAAGGGACAGAGGTCAGAGGCCTCCAAGCTAACACCCACCCTTGGTCCTCTTTCCTTTGGATTAAGAATTGCTATGTTCATGCTGTTAGGGGAAGCACACTGATCGAAACCTTCCACCCTGGCCAGGCACCATAGTAACCATTTGCGTAAGTTGTTTTACGACAGGAGGTCCTGGTAAGGAACACAGAACTAATAAGCCTCTGGAAGAGTTTGGGAAAGGTCAAAAGGAGACACCACAGGTCCAACCACCTCCCAGAATCCTTCTCTCTAGCATCCATCTTGGCTGAACAAGGCGAGCACCACCAGGAAGGACTCTGAGTCAGAAAGTGAAGTCGCTCAGTCGTGTCCGACTCTTTGTGACCCCGTGGACTGTAGCCCACCAGGCTTCTCCGTCCATGGGATTCTCCAGGCAAGAATACTGGAGTGGGTTGCCAGTTCCTTCTCCAGGGGATCTTCCTGACCCAGGGATCAAACCCAGGTCTCCCGCACTGCAGGCAGACTTTAAGCTCTGAGCCACCAGGGAAGCCCCGTGATTGGCTAAAGACAACCCAGAAACTAATCTCATCACCATAAAACCCGAGATTGCAAGGCACTGCAGAGCAGTTCTCCTGGGTTCCCTTACATACTGCTCTCCACCTGGGTGCCCTTCCCAATAAAATCTCTTGCTTTGTCAGCACACGTGTCTCCTCAGACAATTCATTTCTGACTGTTAGACAAGAGCCCAGTTTCGGGCCCTGGAAGGGGTCCCCTTTCCTGCAATAATGCTACCACCTTGCTCAGTTCCAAGGGAGGAATATATTGTTTAACTATTCAAACAAAATACTTAAAAGAAGCCCAGGTGGGATGCATGAGACAAGTGCTCGGGCCTGGTGCACTGGGAAGACCCAGAGGAATCCGGTGGAGAGGGAGGTGGGAGGGGGGATCGGGATGGGGAATACATGTAACTCCATGGCTGATTCATGTCAATGTATGAAAAACCCACTGCAATGTTGTGAAGTAATTAGCCTCCAACTATTAAAAATAAATAGGGAAAAAAAAAAAGCCAGGATAAATGTTGAAAACACATGATTACTTGCCCCTCCCACCCTTCCCCATCGCCCCTATGCTAGTAAGGCAAAACAGAATGTGAGAATTTCTATTACAAAAACTGGTTAAATTCACTTAGTGAATGGGCATTTTGTTCTAGCAACTGCTGCTCGACATGTTAAAGGGGATGGGGAAGGGCAATGCCTTGGGCTTGAGAGTTTTAAGTAGGAATTATAATAGCATTTGTTCTAAAATGATCGCATCTATAATTGAGACTACTGGTTATGTGAGTAACCTTTATTTTTTCCTTTAGTTTAAAAGGTGGTTTTGCATAATTTGGTATGTAAACCTCAGGCTTTCAGAGAATAATGTTGACAGCTTAAGCTCTAACATGCAGCAGGCTCGTGTTTTACCTAGGGAGATCACAGGTGTGCAATTCTCACTTTCAAATCATGTCTTTTTCTTAACTGCTGATGAAATTTCCCCCTCTAGATTTACAAATAATGCACAAGCTGCAAGCTGTCCTAGGCCAGCACATTTTTATCATCTGCTACGACTGAATGATGGCTTACAGGCAAACAAGCTGGGTTGGAAGCCAAGCGTTACAGGAATCCACTTCATTCTAGCTTCATTCCAGAACCCAATACTCATCTTCAAACTTGCAAAATTCACAGAAACCATTCTGGGCCCCTTAGCTACAATCAAATGTATAAATGACTTTACCACTCTTTAAGGAGATTTTAATTCTTTGCCTCTCCTGCCAGTTCCTTAGCCCGATGTTGTGCAAACTTACAGAACAGATCCAAACTCAGAAGGGCCGTGAGAACCCTCCTGGCCACATCTAAATCAGAGGTGTCCAAGGATGATTGGGTGCCATGCTAGCACTCTTTCACCTGAACAGGAAAATTGCAAATGTCACTGTTTGATATTTTCAATGAGACTTTTATTCTATTAGGCTTGGGCTTCCCTGGTGGCTCAGTGGTAAAGAATCCTCCTGCCAATACAAGAGACATGGGTTCCAGTCCTAGGTCAGGAAGATCCCCTGGAGAAGGGAATGGCAACCCACTCCAGTATTCTTGCCTGGAGAATCCAATGGACAGAGGGGCCTGGTGGGCTACAGTCCATGGGGTCACAAAGAGACAGACATGACTGAGCGACTAAACAACAAAACGGTTTGAGAGCATGGTGGCACCACACACGTTCCTCTGCCTCTGGGCTCTCCAGAGTGTCAGTCAGGAGCCCACAGATGGGCTTTGTCAGGGCACAAAGCTAGAGGTCCTTGAGAGTCCTGGAATTTTTTTTTTTCCTGGAACTTTTTCATGAGCATTCTTCCCAGAAGGTAAGATATTCAGCCATCATCAAATGGGTCTGTAACCCATTTGATTAAGAACCACTTTTCTAAATGTAATTTTATGAACATTAATTATGTTCTCCCCACCTATTATTTTGAGGCAGGTGTGATATTTACTTCACTCTATTAGGGAATGCAACATAATTTGGTATTCACAGCAATCTGGTGTGTCCTAAGTATTTATCTCCACTCTGGCCTGTTTCCAACAAGACTAAGTACTTATCCTGGGGCTGTCAGCTCAGAAAAAAGGATGACCTTGAAAAGGTCCCCTCAACTCCCTTAAAAGACACTTGCTCCAAAAAAAAAAAAAAAAGACACTTGCTCCTTAGAAGAAAAGCTATGACAAACCTAGACAGCATATTAAAAAGCAGACACATTACTTTGCCGACAAAGGTCTGTATAGTCAATGCTATGATTTTTTCAGTAGTCATGTATGGATGTGACAGTTGGACCATAAAGAAGGCTGAATAACAAAGAATTGATGCTTTTGAACTGTGGTGTTGGAGAAGACTCTTGAGAGTCCCTTGGACTGGAAGGAGATCAAACCAGTCAATCCTGAAGGAAATCAACCCTGAATATTCACTGGAAGGACTGATGATGCAGCTTCAATATTTTGGCCACCTGATGTGAAGAGCTGACTTATTAGAAAAGATCCCGATGCTGGGAAAGATTGAAGGCAGGAGGAGAAGGGGATGACAGAGGACGAGATGGTTGGATGGCATCACTGACTCAATGGACATGAGTTTGAGCAAGCTCCGAGAGATGGTGAGGAACAGGGAGGCCTGGCGTGCTGCAGTATATGGGGTTCCAAGAGTTGGATATGACTGAGCACCTGAACAACAACTCCCTTGGCTGGAATTCTTCAACTGTAAAAGCAGACTGGGTGATCTGAGTAGATGATCTTTTGGATCCCTGCAAAACTGGAAACATGGTCCTTTGTAAATGAAGGTTCAAGGATTTTCACTGAAGTACTCAAATGTTTTTCATCTGTCAGTAAAATATTTAAAGGCTGTCCTGAAAAGAGCACAGCAAAAGCCCTCCTCCTGGCTGCCCCTAAACAGAACTGAAGTGGGAGATGGCAGAAGGCAGGGC
The DNA here is from genome assembly GCF_019320065.1 of Cervus canadensis. Taxonomy (NCBI): domain Eukaryota; kingdom Metazoa; phylum Chordata; class Mammalia; order Artiodactyla; family Cervidae; genus Cervus; species Cervus canadensis. The sequence continues at coordinate 22,157,407 of NC_057419.1, forward strand.
CTGGAATAATACTAGGAAGGAGAAAATGTTATCTATCAAGTGCTCCTTTCTCGAACTGACACACAGACCAGATAACCATCAGTCAGATAGTTCCTGTCTGACTATGGACTAAAAGTATCATTTCTGCCCCTTTTCGACTCAGTGCTGCCCAGAATGCTTGTGCGTGCCCTGGTCCACCACTATTCTCATTCCCATTGTGACTATTAAATAAACTCCTCCTAGAGCAAACGGAACTAAGAACAACAGACAGGTTGAAGCAACTTTGGACCAGTCTCTTTTTATGGTAATACAATTAGGTTCTAAGAACCCCCACATGATGGTTGTATGGTAGAGGTCTGATAAATAATAACAATAGCAGTAGTCATTTATTAACTGCACATAACTATTGCCCATACTACAGCATAGACTACATGGTAAGCATTTTATTTCATTCATTAATTCATTCAATCAAATGTTTTTAAAATCTCTACAAACTGCCAGGTACTAAGAGCCACCGGGCTTCCCTGGTGGCTCACTGGTAAAGAATTCACCTGTCAATGCAAGAGACACAAGTTCGATCCCTGGGTCAGGAAGATCCCCTGGAGGAGGACATGGCAACCCACGCCAGTATTCTTGCATGAAAAATTCCATGTACAGAGGAGCCTGGAGGGCTGCAGTCCATGGGGTCGTAAAGAGTCAGATACGATTGAGCACACACGCTAAGTGCTAAGAATAAAATGGTAATTAAAAAGAAATCCTTGGTCCTGTGCAGTGGACTTTATAGTCTAGTGGAAATTCATTCATTTTAAGTCACACAAGTAGATGTAAAATTCCAACTCAGTTAAGTGCAGCAAAGGGGATGTGTGTCATGCTGTGAAGGCGTCATGGGGGAGGGAGAGCTTCCCAGGAGGAGCCGAGGTAGAAGGGAGGTAAAGATGTTACCCAGAGTGAGGGTCAGCAGGAGGGCACACCTGCTTTGAAGACGACCACTTTGGCTGCAGTCTGGAGAAAAACTGGGAGGGGACTGAAAATGGCTGCACAGAGAAGACAGGTGGGGAAGAGATAGAGCGCAGGGATAGAGCACAGCAAGGTTGATGGCTTAATGAGGAGGGTGGTGATGGTAGAGGGGAGCAGAAGCAGCTGATGGAGTCGAGAGAAAATCAGCTGAGCTTGGTGATGAAGTAGATACAGGCCAGAAAAGAAAAAAGAAGGGGTCAAAAAGACCCCTGGGTGGCTGACTCAAGGCTCCACATGAGCGGTGGTATCCAGATATATCGGGAAAGATCAAGAGTTTGCTCTTGGGCGTAAAACACTGGGGGTGGTTTTCTCTCATTTCTCCCTCCTGGTATGGCTCTTGATAAAGAAACCAAGGTTTCAAGTCAGCTGAGCCAACTGTTAACCCTTTACCTGCACACCGCTGATGGTGAGAGAAGCTGGAGAGCTAGGCTACAGCTAGACTGCAATGTTTGGAAAAACACTGCATTGTATTCTAGGAGTGATGAAAGCCATGGGAAGGATGTAGGTAGCAGAGTAGTGCAATCTGGTGCCTGATGTAAGGATGCTTACTCCTGGGGACGAGGGGCCAAGAGTGGAAGCAAGGAGCAACTGGGAGGCTAGAGGGGCAGTCCAGGTATGAGATGGTGGTGGCCTGGACTAGGTAGGGGCAGTGGTCAGGGACACAAGTGGATGGAGCTGAGACAGATTTTGGTGATCTAACTCATCAGTACATTCTCTCACTTTTTGGTGGGGCAAGAGGGAACAGAAGGAATCCAAGTTGACTCTTAGGCTACTTCTAGACTACGTTTATTAACATAGCCTTAATTTTTACAATATAATAAGATCTCAAACATATAGGAAAGCAATGTAACCAATACCCATCACTCAGACCCAACAAAGGAAAGCATTCCACCATAATAATACCAGATTCCTTTCTTTTTAAAAAATAAACAAAATGTTACAGATAAAGTTGAAGCCTTTTTTTCCTTTATTAATGTGGTATTACATTAATAGATTTTCTTAAAGTAAGTTTTCTTATATTACTGAGATAATCTTTGATTATGATTTTTAATACATTGTTGGTTTCACTGTATTACTACCTTATACTTTACATCAATATTCATAAGTGAATTTCCTCCATTCATAATATTTCATAAATATTATGTCTTACTTGACTATGGTATCTTGGAATATTGGCCACATAAAAGGAGCTGGCAGTTATTCCTCTTTATCTTTTATCTCAAACAGTTCATTTCAGATAGGGGTTATTTGTTAATCTCTTGCTCCTCTCTCACTGCACTGTACTCACCACACAAAAACCCATCTCTGACTAAATGTGACTCTGCCTGCCACTGGGAGTGGAACTGTATAGCTAGAGAAAAACACAGCCATACAGGTTGAACTTGCTCAAAATTAATGACCCTTAGTAGTGTCCAACAAACATACTAGAAATCCCTGGACCATTCATTCCCTTTTTCTCTTAACAATTTCAAATCTTTTTCCCTCCCTGCAGACCTCTGATAACTCCCTCCCCCCTCAACTTCACTCTCAGCTAATGACTGTGCCTTGTGGTTCACTGAGAAAGTAGAAACTACCAAAAGAGAACACTGCGCCCACATACCCTGCCTTCCCTCTTGTTTTGATGGATAAACTATCTCTGCTCCAGTAATTTCCCACTCTCACATTTCTCCCCTATCTACTGGGTCATTTCTACCAGATATATAACTTCTCACATAAACCCCTCTCAACCTCACATCTTCATGCAAACACTGCTCTTAGCTCTTGAGCTCATCTCAACCAATTTTTCCTCTAGTACCCACACAAACTGCTTGACAAGATCACCAATGACTTCTACACAGCTAAATCTATAGCTCAATTTTCAGTTTTGTTGCTACTTGAATTTCACCCATATGACACTCCTCCCTGAATCACTTTCCTCACTTGCTTCTAGGATGACAACCACCCATGGCTGGTTTTCCTACTTCCTCTCTGCTGCTTCTCAGTATCCCTGGGTGGTTTCTCATCTTTTGGATCTCCCCATTTTTGGAAAGCTCCTCTTTAAATGTCCTCTCTTTCCTGTTTACACTCACTCTTGTGATCTCATCCAGTCTCGGTACCTTTTAAACACCACATATATGTATACCAACAACTCCAAGACTTTCATCTCCACTCCCGACCTCTCCCCTGACTTCTAGATTCACGGATTCAACTATCTACTTACCATTTCCACTTAGATGTCTAATGGGCACCTCATAATTAACAAAACTCCTTATCTTCCCCCAAAAACTTGCTCCTCCACCATCTTCCCCATCCCACTAAAAAGCAATTCCATCCTACCAGTTGCTCAAGCCAAAAACCTTGGAGTCATTCTTAGCTTTTCTTTTTTCCATACATTGTACACTCAATCCACCAGTAAAACTTATCTCCATCTCCAAAAATTTCTCCAAGCTCAACCATTCCTATCAGTCTCCATTACAACCACTGTCAGAGTCATTATGCTCCAATCGCAGAAGCTGCCTGTTTTGCATCTTGACACATTATATTCCATGTAGCCAGTGGAGTGATTCTTTTCAAACATCATTCATCTGCTCAAAACCCTCTTATCACTTCCCTTCCCACTTAGAATAAAAGCCAAATTCCAAAGATGAATGAATAAATAAACCTCTAAATGTTCCTCGGTCCTAGACTATAAACTCATCTTGGACTAGGATTTTTTTTCACTATTTCAATTTTCTTTAATGGTTATAGTCTATTAGGATGTAATTTTTTTTCTTGCATTAACATTGGTAATATTTATCTAGAAAACTGTCGCTTATGTTTTCAAATTTGCTGGCCAAAATTATTCATAGTATTTTTCCATTTTCACTTAATATTGTTCATATGTCCTTTTTCCCACTCTCCCAACAACCCTGGGGCTTCCCAGGTGGCGCAGTGATAAAAAAATTCACCTGCCAATGCAGGGGACGCAGGTTCAATCTCTGGGTCAGAAAGATTTCCTGGAGAAGGAAATGGCAACTCACTCCAGTATTCTTGCTTGGGAAATCCCATGGACAGAGGAGCCTGGTGGGCTATATAGTTCATGGGGTCGCAAAAAGTCGGACATGACTCAGTGACTAAACACCACCAACCCTGACAGAAGTTTGCCTTTTCATTAGTTTTTCTTCAAAACTAGCTTTTGGTCTTGTCAATATTTAATGTTTGTTTTATATTACATTAAATGTTGGCCTTTTTATTATTTCCTTTCATCTATTTTCTTGGGTACACTCTGTTGTCCTTTTCTCAACTTGAGTTCATAAATTTTTAAATCTTTCTTCTTTTCTAATATATACATTTCAGGATATAAACATTTCTTTATATCCCACTTTAACAATATTCCACAAATTGGTATTTGGAATGCCTGTGTTTTCATTCAACTCTAAATATTTCACAATTTCTGTTATAATTTCTTCTTAGATCCATGATATTGTGTGTGTGTATACGTATATATAATATGGCATACATAAAGCTGATTCTTCAATATTTTTCAAGATTTCCTTTATACCCTAATTTTTTGAAAAATATACTTTGCAAGGTCGAAACAAATAAATATTTTCTATTGGTTGGGCACAGAATTCTATGTATGTATACTTGATCAAGTTTGTTTCTTATGAAAGTGCTCAAATTTTCTATGTCCTAATTATTTCTCTGCTTTATCTATAAAGCAGTATCTGCGAGAAAGGAATTTAAAAACTCCCACTATGGTTATGGATTCATTAGCAGTTAGGTCAAGTTTTGCTTTATACATTTTGAAAGTACTGCTATGTTGTTAATACTCTGTGTGTTTAAAATTGCTTTCTTGGTGAATTATCCATTTATCATCTAGTAATACAACACTTCTGAATTCCTAATTATTTTAAATTTCAAAATCTCTGCCTGTTAGTATAAAATTACATCAACTTATTTTTGGTTAGCATTTGTATAGTATATTTTATCTCACTAATTATATATTCAATCTTTAAGTATCCCATTTTAGGTTTGTCTCATAAATCACATATATATTTACAACTTTTTAAAAATTAATTTATATTATCTGGCTGATTTAAAAATTAACATTTATTGTGATTACTATTATAGACTTATTTGCATCTTCCTGTTTTGTCTTTTGTGCTTTTTATAAAAACTCCCTCACTCCCCAAGCACCCTTCACTGGAGAAGGGAAAGGCTACCCACTCCAGTATTCTGGCCTGGAGAATTCCATGGACCACAGTTGGACACACAGAGTCGGACACAACCGAGCAACTTTCACTCATTCACTCCCCAAACACCCTTTTCCTTCCTTCTCTCGGAGTGATCAAATTTTCTTTATTCTCCCAGTACTTTTATTTTTTCAGATTTTTTAAAATTAATTTATTTATTTTAATTGGAGGCTACTTTACAATATTGTAGTGGGTTTTGCCAAACATAGACATGAATCAGTGTACGTGTTCCCCATCCAGAACTCCCCCCCGGCAACCTCCCTCCCCATCCCATCCCCCAGGGTCATCCCAGTGCACTAGCCCTGAGCACCCAGTCTCATGCATCGAACCTGGACCGGCGATCTGCTTCACGTATGATAATATACACGTTTCAACGCTACCCTGTCAAATCATCCCACCCTCGCCGTCTCCCACAGAGTCCAACAGACTGTTCTGTACATCTGTGTCTCTTTTGCTGTCTCGCATATAGGGTCATTGTTACCATCTTTCTAAATTCCTTATATAGGCGTTAATATACTGTATTGGTGTTTTTCTTTCTGACTTACTTCACTCTGTATAATAGGCTAATAGGCTCCAGTTTCATCCACCTCATTAGAACTGATTCAAATGCATTCTTTTTAATGGCTGAGTAATATTCCATGGTGTATATGTACCACAGCTTTCTTATCCATTCGTCAGCTGATGGACATCTAGGTTGCTTCCATGTCCTGGCTATTGTAAACAGTGCTGCAATGAACATTGGGGTACACGTGTCTCTTTCAGATCTGGTTTCCTCGGTGTGTATGCCCAGCAGTGGGATTGCTGGGTTGTATGGCAGTTCTATTTTCAGTTTTTTAAGGAATTTCCACACTGTTCTCCATAGTGGCTGTGCTAGTTTGCATTCCCATCAACAGTGTAAGAGCGTTCCTTTTTCTCCACACCCTCTCCAGTATTTATTGTTTGTAGATTTTTGGATAGCAGCCATTCTGACTGGCGTGAGATGGTACCTCATTGTGGTTTTGATTTGCATTTCTCTCATAATGAGCTATGTTGAGCATCTTTTCATGTGTTTGTTAGCCATCTGTATGTCTTCTTTGGAGAAATGTCTGTTTAGTTCTTTGGCCCATTTTTTTATTGGGTTGCTTATTTTTCTGGAATTGAGCTGCAGGAGCTGCTTGTGTATTTTTGAGATTCTTTGTCAGTTGCTTCGTTTGCTATTATTTTCTCCCATTCTGAAGGCAGTCTTTTCACCTTGCTTATAGTTTCCTTCATTGTGCAAAAGTTTTTAAGTTTAATTAGGTCTCATTTGTTTATTTTTGCTTTTATTTCCACTACTCTGGGAGGTGAGACAGAGGATCCTGCTGTGATTTATGTCAGAGAGTGTTTTGCCTATGTTTTCCTTTAGGAGTTTTATAGTTTCTGGTCTTACGTTTAGATCTTTAATCCATTTTGAGTTTATTTTTGTCTATGGTGTTAGAAAGTGTTCTAGTTTCATTCTTTTGCAAGTGGTTGACCAGTTTTCCCAGCACCACTTGTTAAAGTGATCGTCTTTTCTCCATTGTATATTTTTGCCTCCTTTGTCAAAGATAAGGTGTCCATAGGTGTGTGGATTTATCTCTGGGCTTTCTATTTTGTGCCACTGATCTATACGTGAGAATGTAAATTGATGCAGCCACTGTGGAAAACAGTATGGAGCTTCCTTTAAAAAACGAGAAACAGAACTACCATATGATCCAGCAAGTCCACTCCTGGGTATATATCCAAAGAAAAGAAAAACAGCCATTTAAAAAGATACATGCACTCCAATGTTCATAGCAGCATTATTTACAATAGACAAGATACACAAGCAACTTAAGTGTTCATCAACTGGTAGATGAATAAAGAAGATGTATATATACAATGGAATACTACTCAACCATAAAAAATAATGAATTCTGCCATTTGCAACAACGTGGATGGACCTAGAGGGTATTAGGCTTAGTGAAATAAGTCAGAAAGAGAAAGACAAATACTGTATTTTATCATTTATATGTGGAATCTAAAAAATAAGGCAAACGAATATAACAAAACAGAAACATACTCAGATATAGAGAATAAATTAGTGATTATTAGTGGGGAGAGGGAAGGGGAGGGACAAGACAGAGGTAGGGAATTAAGAGGTAAAAACTACTTTGTATGAGACAAACTACAAGGATATATTGTACAGCATGGGGAAATATAGCTCTTATTTTATAACTTTAAATGGAAAACAATAAAAATATTACATCACAAAGTTATACACCTGAAAGTAATACTGTAAATCAACTATATTAAAAAAACACACACATCAGAAACAGCAGGTCAGCCATGTATCAGCTGACAGTGAAAACTGCCTCATAAACATCTGCACCTTTCTATAGAAGATAGCATAAACCTATCCAGCATAAACTTTAGAAACCACTCTTTTACAGTCCAGTTCATTCGTTTTTTTACTGTGGTAAAAACATGTATAACATAGGGCTTCCCTGGTGGTAACGAATTCGCCTGTCAATGCAAGACACATGGGTTCAATCCCTGATCCAGGAAACTTCCACATGCAACTAAGCCTATGCGCCGCAACTATTGAGCCTGTGCTCTAGAGCCCATGAGCCCCAACTACTGAGCCTGCATGCCCTAGAGCCTGTGCTCCCCAACAAGAGAAGCCACCAAAATGAGAAGCTTGTGCACGGCAACTAGAGAGTAGCACCAGTTCTCCACAACCATAGAAAAGCCCATGCAGCAATGAAGACCTAGCACGCCAAAAATAAAGTTGTTTTTAAAATATGCATAACATAAAATTGCTCTTTCATGTTTACTGACTGGATAGGTGACCTAAGATCACTCAGAAACGATGAGGAGGCCCTAAATGGGTTAGCACTCTACAGCTGTGAAGAGTAGCTGTTGGGGTAGGATGGCTTCAAGGTGGGGGAAGGTGGGAAGGACTGTGACTCCACATGTGCACAGTCATGAACTATACCTGGAGTGTTCTGGTTAATCAGGAAAGCTTGACTGTGCAGTCACGAAGAGAAAAACAGGGCAAACATGAGGTCTTCTCACCAACTACCCCCAAAATAAATACAACCAAAGGCTCAGACAAATGTTTTTTAATCATTAAAATGTTGGAGAGGAAAGTCCAATGCTACAGATTTGCTTTACTGGGAAGACAGTTCTTTTGCCTCTGAGGGAAGGGAAGCCTGGACCAATAGCTGGGTCATTAGGAAGGCTCAGAGCCTGCAGAAGGTATTTCATCACCAAGGATGTAAAGGTACTTTTCATGTGCCTGGAGCACTGCTTCATGCCAAAGGAACAAAACTGATGAGGTCTCTGCGCTTAAGGATCTCACAGAATCCACCAGGAGACATAATTATGCTCAAAGACCAGAAAGCAATTAGTAGCTATATCAGGGCCCTCAGAAAAGGGAGCATCCTGGACCAGGGTGGTAAGGCGAGGACTTGTGGCCTGAATATGTGTGGCCTATTAAAAAAAAAAAAAAAAAAATTGGGCTTCCCTGATACCTCAGATGGTAAAGCGTCTGCCTACAATGTGGGAGACCTGGGTTCGATCCCTGGGTCAGGAAGATCCCCTGGAGAAGGAAATGGCAACCCACTCCAGTATTCTTGGGGTCGGATATGACTAAGCCACTTCACTTCATATCAAAATTAGGGCCTCCTGGGTGGTGCAGTGGTAAAGAATCCTCCTACCAATGCAGGAGACTTGGGTTCGATTCCTGGTCTGGAAGATCCCCTGGAGAAGGAAGTGGCAACTCATTCCAGTATTCTTGCCTGAAGAATAACATGGGACAGAGGAGCCTGGCAGGCTATATAGCCCCTGGGGTCACAAAGAGTTAGACATGACTCAGCGACTAACAACAACGTATCAAAATTATACCACGACCAACAGCGCTGTTTACTAATGCCATGGGGTCTCTGAAGAGTTGGACACGACTGAGCGACTTCACTTTCACTTTTCACTTTCATGCACTGGAGAAGGAAATGGCAACCCACTCCAGTGTTCTTGCCTGGAGAATCCCAGGGATGAGGGAGCCTGGTGGGCTGCCGTCTATGCAGTCACACAGAGTCGGACATAACTGAAGTGACTTAGCAGCAGCAGCAGGTGGGGAGAGCAGGTGATGTACTGAGCACTAATCACAGGTGTTAATTATCCTCATTTTACAGGTAAGGGTCTGAACTCAGAGGTGGGAAATGGTTACACCTTTAGTTGAAGAAAGAGCTAGAGATTAAACCCAGGTGTAACACAATCACCAAGATTGATCAGTTCTCCTTAAAGCTCCTTCACAGTGAACGGCAAGGATTTTCAACTTGGATTTTCAAACCACTGTGTATAAGTAATTATAATCTACTTCAAAGAGAAAAACAAAAAAGAAAAGTCACCCCCACTTGCTGGCCTACTTCTTCAGTTCTCAACTTGAACATCATCTCTTCCAGTACTCCTTCATGCTCCCCAAATGGGGCAAGGCTCCCAAAATAAGAATCATAGTCCTTCATGTGCAATTTCAAAAGCCAATACGCTCTAAAAACTTGAAGTGTTTTCATAAGTTTTCAGCAAGCTCATTTGATGGCTAAATGCTGACCTGAACTGGTGTGAAACTGCTTTCTGCATTTACTTTTCCTATTCAGTGATAATCTCCATATTCCGATGTGGAAAACAATAATGTGTTTGATTAAGGGTGCTGCCTAGATTTCACTGCAGTTACTAGGAAATATTCAATATACGTATACCACCCCAAATCCAAACAGTTCTGACTTGCAAACCGTTATCTGATGTCAAGAGTTTCAAACAAGGGACTGTGGACCTATCCCCTACACATGAATCTCACTGCACTACAAGTATCTACTCTTCTTTGTAGGCCCAGCACCAGACAGAGTGCCTTGCACATAACAGGTACACAACAAATATTTCCTGAATGAAAAAACAAACCTGTGAAATTGGCTATAGGGAAAAGGGTCAGTGCTTTGGGAGTGACCGGGCCTCTATCATGGAATGCCACTTCCTTCTCTGCCATGGAGGTCCTATAAATAGTTGCTGTTGATTGAAGGCAAGCAACACAGCTGCTGTCTTCAGGAAGAATAAAAATAGTCCAGGGGTCTTACATGTTGGGCCACACATAACTTTAGCGGAGTAATACAAAACAGAAGATATTCAGACGGCAGACCACATGAGAAGCTTCACAGATCTCCTCTAGCTTGAGCGAACACCTGCGTTTGGGTCTAACCCTGCTACCTGCAGTAACTTTTTTGGCTCACAGATTTCTCATCAGTAAAATGAGGGCAACAGAGTAAGCCCTAAGGCCCTCCCAGGTGGGTCTCTAACAAGATAATTCAAGGGCGGAATAGCAGCCGTTGCCACACAACCAGGAGTGGGATACACACCCCAGCATTTCTCCCCTCCTGTCTATTGTCGTCACAGTCCAGAGCTCACCATCCTCATTCAGTGTGCTGTCCAATCTACACACACCTCTTTCCATCCGAAAGAAGCTGAGTCCATGCAAAAAGACGCATTTTGTACCCAGGGCATCTAAAGGGCTCCTATCTTCAATCCCAAACAGTAGTCAAAGAATCCTGTGAAGTATATTCCCAAAGCCCTTCGGTCCCCTGACTCGGAAAGTGGACGAGGTGGGAATGGGGGGGAGGAGTAACCACTGGCTAGCAAAACTGGATTTAAAGGAAAAAACATGGAGAAGGAAATGGCAACCCACTCCAGCATTCTTGCCTGGAAAATCCCATGGATGGAGGACCCTGGTAGGTTACAATCCATGGGGTTGCAAAGAGTTGGACACGACTGAGCAACTTCACTTGCACTTACTTGCTATACTTCAATTGGAAATAAAAAGTTAAAAAAAAAATTAAAGGAAAAAACAAAAAACCTCGTAACTGCAAAGTCTAAGGCCACGAGACGGGACTGAGTAGGGGAATAAGTGCCTCGAGAGGGAAGTTCGACGTGGTCCCTCCTTACCTGGTAACAGAGGATTGTTTGCTGCACCAGCCGCGCATATCCGTCTAAGCGGACCCCGGAATTGCTCCTGCTCCTCATCTCCGCGTTGCTCCCGGGCCTCGGCGTCCGACCCGTGGCAAGGAGGCGGGTCGCCCGGGCTGCGGCCGCCAAGCGGGCCTGGTTCCCAAACAGTCACAGCCTCGGCCAGTTCTCGGGATGGAGCCCGGTGCTAAGACGTAGGGACTTTCGACAGAACCAAAGTATGACTGGAAAGCCAGTCAGCTAGTTTTCTTACAGTAGAAAGGCGCGAAGGCGGAGATAGGGGCTGGCACTACGGCGACCCCGCCTCGACCAGGCCCGACGCGCTCCCGACACTCGCGGGTCCCTGGCAACCCCGCGGGAGAAGTAGGGAACTGGGTTCCGGGCCTGGGGCGACGGTGCGCCCGCCAAGCCTTTTTCGTCTGTAGGCGGTCGCGAGGCGGCCTCGAGGCCGGCCACGAACTCTATCCTTCCCGCCCGCCACAGCCCACTCACAGTCCCGCCCCTGGCCGCGCCCCCGCCGCGGAACCGAACCCCCCGAGTCCCGGCCCGCGGGGGAAGGAAAACGAAGTGGCCCGCGAGAGTAGCGGGGAACTTAGCTCCGGGCGGGAACCAGTTTGCCTCTCTGAGCCCCTTACCTCGCCGCCAGCAGCCGACCACAGCCGGGGCTGTTGAAACAGGCCCTTCCGTCGCGGGCATCTGGAGGTCCCGGACCCGCCCCGTGGACCCGCCCCAAGCCCGCCTCCCGCTACGCCCCCGGCGCGGAGCGCAACCCGCGGAGCCGGGCCGGAGGCGCAGAACACCTCTGAAACGCTGGGACGCTGGCCCGCCCCGCCCTGAGATGAGCTCACAATCGCATCCCCGGCCCCGCCCTCTAGCACCGCCTCCAGATCCGCCCGCGCTGCGGAGCAGCAAGCTGAATTGGGGAGATAAAGAACTGGCTGCTGGCGGGCGACGAGGCTTCTCAAGCGGCCGTAGGGAGGGCTCCTTGAGGGGAGAAATAGGTCCGCCCACCGCTGCTGCCTGGGCAACCCCTCCGCAGGCCAGAAGAGCAGCTCTGCCCTGGTGCGTCTCTGCCCACGAGCGGAAACAGACTAGTGGGACCCAGAGGGGAGAGGAGAGGGACAGATTGGGGCAGGGCAGGGTACCGCAGCTGCTCACGGCGCCTGCAGCCTCAACACTAGGCACCTGGGAGAAGCTCACCTGGCCTGAACTGCGGCCCACCGCCAGGCCTACAACTTGAAACTTGGCATTCGTTTTTCGTGGCTGCTAATTACCCACTGTTTTTACTATCTTCAGCGAACTATTCATTTTCTACCAAAATCTGGTCCCATAATCTGACAGCTCAGCTAATAGCCTTTCCTAAATTCCTTTGCTACTCTCCATGCATTTAACTGTATGCTTGGTGGACAGGGAGGCCTGGCGTGCTGCAGTCCATGGGGTGGTAAAGAGTCGGACACGACTGAGCAACTGAACTGAACTGACCCAGTAGACCTCCTCCCCGCCTATCTGAAGACTCTTTTCTTTAAGGGCCCGCTCAGCTCTTCTCTCCTGTTAGTCATCCCCATACTCTGAATTCCCATGTTTCTTTAGCAAGAGTTTAGGTCTTGGAATCTGTTCAAGTTGAGTTCAAATTCCAGTTCTGCCATTTACAATTGGTGTGAACTTTGGCATGTTTTACCTGTTTGAAATTCAATGTTCTCATGTTTAAATTGGAATAATGATAGCACCTACCTCCTAGGGTGGCTTTGAATAAGATGAATATAAAGCATCATACCTGGCTCATAGAAAAGCACTTTATAAATCCTAGCTAGTTTAATCATCATTTGACAATAATGTATTGTCTTGTATTGTTTCCATGTGAGGCATGTTTTTCTAACTGGATCCTAAGTTACTCACTGAAACAGTCTTTGGTATCTCCCACTGTGCCTGGTACAGTGTTGAGCATGTAGTTATAGCTCAATTAGAATTGAATGAATAAGTGAATGAAAGAAAATCAGTCATATTCAACTGGGTCCCCTATGTATCATCCTTAACCAAGTTCAGTTTTGAAATTCTGTAACATAAACCTGCATCTCAGCGACTGAACTGAAATGACTGAGTGACTAAACTTAACTGAAACTTGCCTCACTCAGCTAAAGCACCAAAGCAAGTAGCTCACTTGTTTCTTACTTGTTGTTTAGTCACTCAGTCATGTCCAACTTTTTGCGACCCCATGGACGGCAGCATGCCAGGCCTCCCCGTCCTTCACCATTTCCCAGAGCTTGCTCAAACTCATGTCCATTGAGTCGGTGATGCCATCCAACTATCTCATCCTCTGTCAACCCATTCTCCTCCTGCCTTCAATCTCTCCCAGCATCAGGGTCTTTTCTAATGAGTCAGCTCTTCACGTCAGGTGACCAAAGTATTAGAGCTTCAGCTTCAGCTTCAGCATCAGTCCTTCCAGTGAATATTCAGAATTGATTTCCTTTAGGATTGACTGGTTTAATCTCCTTGCTCTCCAAGGGATTCTCAAGGGTCTTCTCCAATGCCATGGTTCAAAAGTGTCAATTCTTCAGCACTCAGCCTTCTTTATGGTCCAACTCTCACATCCATACATGACTACTGGAAAAACCATAGCTTTGACTAGATGGACCTTTGTCAGCAAAGTGTGTCTCTGATTTTTAATATGCTGTCTAGGTTTGTCATTGCTTTTTGTCCAAGGAGCAAGCATCTTTTAATTTCATGGCTTCAGTCACCATCTGCAGTGATTTGGGAGCCCAAGAAAATACTGTCACTGTTTCCATTGTTTCCCCATCTATTTGCCATGAAGTGATGGGACCGGATGCTATGATCTTAGTTTTTTTTTTTTTTATCTTAGTTTCTTGAATGTTGAATTTTCTTACTATTGGCTCTTAAATAATGCAGCAGTCCATGTGATGTGTCTCCATGAAGAATTTGCTGTGGTCAACAAGGGGTAAATAAAACTAGACATTATCACCATGAAATCTCTTGGCATGTATGTCCCCTTACAAAACTCTTATGTAAACTGTATCTAAAAGTTGTAATCATTACTGCCTTTGCTCACATTGAGTTCTTCTTCAAGAGTCCATTTTGCAGTCACGGGAATATAACTGATGACCTTTACATATTACCTGTACATTTCCATCCAGTACAGAAACATTTTCAGTTTCTTGACCTCATTCTCTGTAAAATCTGCTACACACATACACCCCTTTTGGTGTATAGCCAACCTGCATTTTTAGGCTTTGGTCTATGCTTTAATGTGGCTTTCCTGGTGGCTCAGCGGTAAAGAATCTACCTGCAAAGCAGGAGATGTGAGTTTGATCCCCAGGGATGGGTAGATCCCCTGGAGAAGGAAATGGCAACCCACTCCAGTATTCTTGCCTGGGAAATCCCATGGATAGAGAAGCCTGGCAGGCTACAGTCCATGGGGACACAAAGAGTTGGACATGACTGGGCACACATGCAGCAGCAGCATCATGCTTTAATGTATATTATCATATAAGCTGTATTTTTCAATAAGCTTGAAATTCAGGATAAAACCAAAAAGAAGGCAGGCAACTACTCTTAAGCTTTTAAATTTCCAAGCAAATTTCAGTGATTCTTTTTGGACTAGAAGCTGTGCTATATAAAACACTAGACTCATATCTTAGTATTCTATGTTCCTGAGTTAGGAAACCTCCATATGTTGGTCCTTCTATTCACGAAGGCTTTCTCTGGTTGTATCCCACTAGAAACATGTTTCCAAGTCATTTCTCAAATGTTCGCTAAGAATCAGATATGGAATGTGATGGGGTATATTGTTCTTTCTGAAGCTGATTCATGATCTTTACAAAGATGAAAACCCAAAACTGGACCCTGGGGTAGCACCATGTATAATTTCTCTGTCCCCAACCAGAGAGTCTGCCCATTGTCCTGCCACAGGGGGCTGCTGTCAAGGAAATTCCCAGAAAGCCGCATATCAGTGTCCAAAGCGGAAACCAACAAATGTTTCTCCTAGAGGGTTTAGGTCTTTGACTCTAAAGAAAAGCACTCCATCTTAGACACTGAGGAGTAAGTCCATTCTGAATTAATTTGCTGAAAATAGCCAATTTGCCAAATTTAGTTATTTCTATGACAGTTTAATTTTAGTTGGCTGGAGATCATTTTGTTTTTTATCACAATATTTTAAAGAATGATGAACGTGTCTCTGCTCTAGCTTCCTGCAGCTACTTTGAGAGGTAAAGAGAGAAACAGCAGGGAGTATGAGATTTCTTCACAGTGAGGTATATATTTATAAATATATTTAAAAGAATATACTCTGGGAAGAAAGTATTCAATGTTTGTCTGCCCCAATTTTTTGTTGCTGTACCTAGAGACTGAGGTGAAAAAAATATATATATACTGCTAAGAATTCTTCCTGTTCAAGATGATCTTCTTATATCCACTCAGTCTTTCTCCCATCTGTCCTTCAGACTCCAACCACAGCAGCAAGGAGCTAAAGCAGAAACAAACTGAATAGTCCTTCAAATGCTCTTATGGAGACAAAATGACAACACGCTAGTCCATCTGATAAACTGCTTGTTCAATAAATCAGCTCTTTGTGGAAATGACCTTCAACAAACTAACCTGCCTCCCAGGTAACCTCATTAGACACAACCCAGTATCCCCAGTGAAGCCATTTCACCATTTTTACTGAGAACAATCATGATCCCACACACTGAAGTTAACAGAGTTACTTTGTGGGATTAATGATTGCAGTATGTTTTGGGAAAAAGGAAAAAAAAAAAACCTTCTCAAATGTTCTGAGAAAATGCTCCTTCAAATACTGGTCACTGTTGTGATACTCCTTGCCTCCTCCTATTGCCACCTCCTTTGTTTCCTTCAGTAGAGTCTCAGATTGTGGGACCAATTTTAAACCCAAAGAAGGATGCTTCTCAGGAACATTTTCTCTGTCCTGCCCCTTATCTCTCTGAAGTAAAAATACAGACAAGAGAACCTGACTTAATGACTGTTGCCCAGACACAAAACACAATGGGAAAAATGGCAGGGGGCAGGACCTATAAGATGTCAGACATTGTGTGTCCTTTTGTGTACACTTTGTTTCATCTGCCTTGAGAGATTTGGTTTCTGATATCTCACCCCCCAAACTCAGAGCATCTCATCACCTTTCTCATCGAATTAGTACTCAGCATCTTTGGAGCAACTGAACACCGAGGAAGGAGAGATCATTCAGAAACCTCTTATGCAGTTGAAGCCAGCTTTCCCCATTTGTGGCTCCTACATGCTAACCAGCTCCCCAGGAACCCCAAATCCAATCCTCACCTTCTTGAAATCCTACTGTGTGATGCTGAGGAAGCAGATACTTGGAGGGGATCCAAATCTGGGGCTTGTGTGGGCCAATGGCAACATGTGTAAAAGACATAATCTTGAAAGAGTAAGAGGAAAATGAAAAAAAGACCTCAGAAAGCAAACTCAGGAGGCAAGTCAATCGTTGGTCTGACTTTACGTTCACAGCATGCCTGCTGCCTGCCAAAGGCTGCTACTGTCTTCATCAGGCTGGCCCTACTGTTTTATCATGCTCCACCGACAGGGAAAGAGATCGCAGATGTTTTCCTTTTGTGAAAATTCTCAAACTTAAAGGACTTAATTGCAAATTTATTTTGGCGATTTTTAACACTTTTGTCGATTTTAACATATAAATACAAGACAATTAAATAAATTGGAAGAGAAATAGCGCAAAGACTAATCAGCACTCACAGAAGTGTATTACATTATGACTACGGTTAGTCTGGGATACAGCATTCACTTGAAATATATATGAAAGGGAACCTTAGTGAAAGACCTAACTTAAGGGTTTCATAATGTTCCTAATAAGGACACGAAGCACTGTTCAAGCAGTTGCAGGTATGAAGCAAGACAGACTTGCTATGACTAAGAGCAATCAGGGTTCGATACATATGGAAACAATAGCATTGTAGGATAGTTCACTGTTCCCAATAGCTGCTCCCCCTTGTCACTATACATTCATCAAGACAAGTATTTTAAAAAATAATTATAGCTCTGGCTGGGCCAGTGTGTACCAGGCATAACAATCAACAAAGTACCATACAGTTGCCTTTTAAAGAACAGCAATATGATTCTTTTAATGTACATCTCTTTTAAAAAGTAATCCTACTCTACTCCCCTTTTCTGAAAGGCTCTGGGGATTTGAGAAGTGGCAGTGTATGTATCTCCTCCACATTCACGATCTTCCTGCCATATGGTCCAGATTACACTTCCATCCCTCTCTGTCACCACGGTGTTAAGCTAAACATCCTGGTGCAGCTTCCATAATCTGATGATTAGGAATGAGGTCAGAAGATGGGTGTTGGTATTGGATGCTATGTACGGTTGTACAGCTGGTACCCGGAACAACAGTGTACCCCAGAGAGTGAATGGGGCTAAAATATGGCCTCCACTCTGCCAAATCATGAGCCCATGACACTGTGTCTGCCCAGTGGGAGCACCTTTTTCTAACTCACTCCAAGGCACTGTATGAGCTAATTGTGGCACTGTCTGCTTACATTTTTCCAGTCTGGCTGGCATCATTATTTCTTGATTTCAGTGAAGGTCCTGTATTTCACATCCTATATAATCTCCAAAAAAAGGAGGTTTAGAGTTCACTGAACCAGCAACAATTTCCTGAATTATCACATTAGACGCAACAACACAACCACGATTCTACAAAGAAAGAAATTTACACAGTAGAAAATAAATACCAAAAATGCAGAAGTAAGATTTTTGACATGTGGATCACTAGAGTTTAGCTTATTTACAACAAAGGCATGCACAACAAACTCACCAACAGGATGAAGTCAACAGTGGCTTTCTATGATGTTATCAAAGATATCTTAGCCTCTTTAAAAGAGGCTGCAAATGAACTGCTTTGATTTTGTTTTAAATGAGTCTTATTCTTAGTGTGTTGTTTAAAACCAATCTTCTTTTAAAATGAAGGATAAGAAACCAAATCACAAATGTCTTAGAACCATGGTATTATGTTTTGGTTTCCTCTTCCAATAGCAACCATTTCCCCTCAATTAGCTTATGTTCATCCCAAAGTTACTGAGTATAAAATTAGTTGATTTTATACAACTCACATTGTGTAAAAGGTAAGATTGGACATTTTCACACTGTCAAGCAACATGCTTTGATTTTAGGAAAAGGAATCACATTTGCTCAATAAAGTGTAAGCTTCCCCGCTTTGAAGTCCTTCTTAGAGCGATACGGTTTTTACCACTGCAGGAATCTTCTTTCTCATTAAATATATGTTGTTTTCCAGTGAAATCATGGAGGCACACATCTCCATTCTGAACACTGAAAGAAACACCATTCTTCTCTGCAGAAGTATTCCCTGTATAAGGAAAAACAAAATTGGTGTCATGAAGTATCCATAGACAGCATTTTTGAAATAAACAAACCTAAATGTTACTTTATTCTTAAGTATGCACATGCAGACAAAGTCTGTTTTAAAAACATATTTCTGGGGCTTCCCTGGTGGCTCAGTGGTAAAGAATCCACCTGCCAATGCAGGAGACACAGGTTTGATCCCTTATCTAGGAAGATCCCATATGCAACTAAGCCCGTGTGCCATAACTATTGAGCCTGTGCTCTACAGCCAGGGAGCCGCAACTACTGAAGCCTGCATGCCCTAAAGCCCATGCTCCACAAGAGAAGCCCCCACAATGAAAAGGTCACACACTGCAATTAGAGAGTAGCTCCCACTCTCCACAACTAAAGAAAAGCCTGTGCAGCAATGAAGACCCAGCACAGCACCCCCCAAAAAATTAGTAAAAAATAAAAATAAAACCAAAAGTAGATACAGACAAATGTGAACCAAAATTAGTTCTAGGCAATCTTTATTTTACAAAAATATCTGATATATAGTCATATTTTATTTACTTTTCATTCCTTTCCTTTCCTAAGACCACTCAAAGTAAACAAAACGAATTGGAGAATCATTCAAAAACCACTTCCTATGGTAACTTCGTTAAAAATGACATTGTAAAAATATGAAGCAAAGCAATATATTTGATTTTAAAAGGCCCAATTCCTAACTCTGGTTGAACATATACTGCAGTCAAGTATTAGCATATGTGTAATATAATCTGGGGTAATAGTCTGGTCTCCCCCAAAGATTAAGAGAGATCCCGCACAAGGTTCTTGGATTCCTAAGAGTCCTATAAAATAAAACTCTGTAATAGAGAAATCCCGAGTGACAACAGTCCTGGCAAGAAAAAAAATCGTCTCTTGTACACTAAACCAGTCCCTGAGTCAGGATAAGACTGATTTCCAAGAAGAAACCACCAAGTCCAACCTCAAAGTCCAGGCCAGGGGAGCTGGGCCTCCCCAACCCCAAGCAGGCCCTGAACTCTGTGTGTGTGTGTGTGTGTGTGTGTTGGGGGTTCAAGCAGGCCCTGAACTGTGTGTGTGTGTGTGTGTGTTGGGGGTTCAAGCAGGCCCTGAACTGTGTGTGTGTGTGTGTGTGTGTTGGGGGTTCAAGCAGGCCCTGAACTCTGTGTGTGTGTGTGTGTGTGTGTTGGGGGTTCAAGCAGGCCCTGAACTCTGTGTGTGTGTGTGTGTGTGTGTTGGGGGTTCAAGCAGGCCCTGAACTCTGTGTGTGCGTGTGTGTGTGTGTGTGTGTGTTGGGGGTGGGCACAGCTGCTGAGATCCTCTAGCTCCCCAACCCCAAGCAGGCCCTGTTTCTGACAATGTAGAAACCTAAATAATAAGCCCAAGTGTTAGTTCATGTCATAATTATACTAATAATAAGAGTGCTGACTGGGAAGACCCAGAGGAATCGGGTGGAGAGGGAGGTGGGGGGCGGATCGGGATGGGGAATACATGTAAATCCATGGCTGATTCATGTCAATGTATGACAAAAACCACTACAATATTGCAATTAGCCTCCAACTAATAAAATTTAAAAAAAAGCACAAACCCTGCAGCCCTCACCCCAAATATTGCCTCCTGTTTCTGGGGACCAGTGATGACTATCCTGTTAGGTCTCCTGTTGGCCCCTATTTCATCTCTGAGAGGAGACAACAGTTTCAAACTAAAGTGCTATATTACAAGGGTGAATGCTAGTTTCAGTTAAGGCAAAAAATACCTTGACTTAGATCAGGTAGAGAGAGACTTCTGTTCTGCTAGGCAGGCCTATGCCCATGCACAGCAGGAAGAAGTTACAGAAGAAAGAGACCTCCACCCCAATTCCCAAGAAGTATCTTGAGTATGAAGTCTCTCAGAGGGGAGTTGTTAGGGGAAGCACACTGATTGAAACCACACACCCTGGCCAGGCACCATAGTAACCATTTGCATGAGCTGTTTTATGACAGGAGGTCCTGGTAAGGAATAGGGAACTAATAAGCCTCCACCAACCAGAAGAGTTCAGGAATGGTCAAAAGGAGACACCACCTGCCCAACCACCTCCCAGAATCCTTCTCTCTGGCATCCATCTTGGCTGAACAAGGCGTGCACCACCAGCAAGGACTCTGACTCAGACGGATTGGCTAAGGACAACCCGGAAACTAATCCCATCACCATAAAATCCGAGACTGCAAGCCATGTGACAGAGCAGTTCTCCTGGGTTCCCTTACTCTCCTGCTCTCTGCCCAGGCGCCCTTTCCCAATAAAATCTCTTGCTTTGTCAGCAAAAACAAAAAAAAAGAGTGCTGAGAACTTTTTAAGTATCATCTCATTTATCACTCTATGGCATGAGTGCTATTATTACCCCCATTTCATAGATGATGGAACTAAGGTTTCAGAAAGTAAATGCTTTGCTCAGGGTTACATGGTTCAGAAGTGAAAGAGTCAACATGCAATGTTTCTTTGAAACTGTGAGCTTGTGGCCACGTGTACTGAGTCAGATGGCTGCTAGTAACCCAGCCTCTGGGCTTCCCAGATGGCTCAATGGTAAAGAATCTGCCTGCAATACAGGAGACAGGGGCGGGCCAGGGGGATCAATCCCTGGTTAAGAAGATCCCCTGAAGAAGGAATGGCAACCCACTCCAGTATTCTTGCCTGGAAAATCCAACGGACAGAGGAGCCTGGTGGGCTATAGTCCATGGGGTCGCAAAGAGTCAGACACGACTTAGCAACAACTATACCTTAAGCTTCTAAGGCATAACTGAAATATATAGTATTCACACAAACTCGGTGATCGATATGGTTAACAAAGCCCCATCTCTGGGCATAGAGATAGGCAAATGACTGTCTGAGGCTGCTATTCTGAGTTAGGCATTTTGGTTTGAGGACATTTTGGTGCAGGAACAACTTGACCTGGTACAATAAACAAACCATTGACCTTCCAGCTTCTTTTCCCTCATCCATCCCAAATCCTGATGTGTGAAATGAGGAGTCAAGGAAGTCTATCTGATATGCAAGTTACATGATACTAAGCATGTGGCCATTTTGGTAATCTAAAATGTACCCCACCCTCACTGTCAGCTGTCGAAAACAGCTGTGTCAAATCAACCATGTCAAATAGCTCTGCAAAAAGTGCTGCTTCCATCTGATCTCATTCCCCGAAGGATGGTAACATACTGATAGACTAGGCAAGCGAGGGTTCATCTCTGAGTTCCTTCTAGAATATGGAAAAATTTGGTTTTAAGAGCCCCAAACACTTCTATCCAAACCAATAGGCTTTACTGATAGGTTGTGATTCTTAGGATTCTTGATGACTTAGCTCACACCTCTGATTTCTCAACTTTGAATCTAGTTTGTCACACAAACTTATTAACCAGCCTTGATCTACTCTGTTTACCTACATTGAGTCAGTCCTACTATAGCTATTTGACATAAAGCCCCGCTCTGCCCCTGGTATCTACAGTAAAAAGCTAAGGCCCCATGGCAGCTCATCTTATGTAGAAATGGTTCTCATCTTATACAGCAAGGGTTCTCCACAAGCAGCAAGGGGCCAATTTTACCCCTCAGGAAACATTTTTTCACAATACTGAGAGACATTTTTAGTTGTCACAACATGGGGTAAGTGTGGGGGTACTACTGGTACCTGGCGGGTAGAGACCAGAGATGTTCCTAGACATCCTCAAATGTACAGAACAGCCCCCCTAAAACATAATTATCTAGCCCCAAATGTTAATTGTGCCCAGGTTGAGAAACCTTGATTTAGAAGCATCCTCTTATTTTGCTATTTTAAAAGTTTATACAAACCAGTAAGACCTCCCAACTTTGGGAGGCTGGAAAACTATTTGTTAAGTATATGAACCTTCTCACAAATTTATCTGCATTTATCACACAAATAACTAATACTCTAAAATAATAAGTAAAGGCGAATTCTCCAGGGAAGGGGAAAATATACCAGCATAATTTAAGTTTTTATAAAAATGAAGTTATATTAAGAAGTCAAAGAAGATAGAAATAGGTAAGTTTTTATGAGTAATGAACAGCTCAGTCTTACGAAGGAAAGAAAACGTAAAGGAAATTTAAGCTATAAATGTCAGAATTAATGAGTAAATGAGGCACAACAGAAATCATCTGTATGTCTACTGTAGACACAATTCATCTTTCAGTACTGGATATCTTTATGGGGATTTGGGAATTGTCACGAGGCAGCCACACTGTGGCACAGAATGAACAAAATGATAAGCAAAAAATAGGAAGGTTTAGAATGTTGAAGATGTGTAACTATAGATATATTAAAAAAAACTGATATAGTCTTACTATTTTAGGTACTGACCGCACAGAAAGAACATAAGAAGTCTTTGGGCAATACCTAAGTTAGGATTTGCCACATTAAAACTTTTAGGTCATCATCCATTCTCATCATGAAAAATTAAATCTTTAAGAAAAAACAACCCTAAGGGGACATATGTACACCTATGCTTAATTCACACTGATGTATGACAGAAATCAAACCAATATTTTAAAAGCAATCATCAATCAATTAAAAATAAATATTTCTAAAAACCCTAAATCTTAAAAAAATTTTTTCTCTAAAACGAATAACTTTGGATGAATCAACTTTCTCTTTTACAAGGGAACTACATTTTGATCCAATAGTCATATATGTAGCTATTCACTTTGCTAAGTAAAAGTGCCATTAAAGGATAAAGCTGCTTTAATAAACAAACACTAACTTGGGAAATAGTACATTGAGACATACATACCGTTCCCACTGGCGAGTCCTGAGCAATCATTATTCACTAGCAGCGTGGTGGAGTGGGTGGAGTTACTGTTTGACTGTAAGGAATTTGAAGAGCTGGAGACACCCTGGTTTACAGTCTGCTTCTTTAAACCATTAGTAGCAGTTTTACTCCAGTCTATAGCAGGATAAGCATTATAGAAAAACAGGGCAGAATGTTGAAGTGCAAATGCAAGAGACACAGCATAACTCTTTCTAGGAAATAATCTCTCGCTCTCAGATCTTATAGAGAATTCCACATTTCATAGGTATTTTCATTTAAGACATTTAAATTAAATTAAATTAAATTAAAGGACATTTGTCCTTTAAATGACTGACTGGTCAAAAGTAACCCATATTCTCTCAGAACTAAAGGCCAGGCTAATTTGATTGTGTCTATAAATAGCCACTGAATTAGGTAATATTTCAGAGTCAAAGACTATCTTCACAAGAACACGAATCGACCTGCTGTGATGACTCATGGCTCTTAAATCTGGGCAAATGACTGAACTCTAGGTACTGCCATTTTCTGATCTTGTGCAACCAGACCTTTGCAATACAGCAAAGTCTGTATTTGCGGGTGACATTTATGCAAAAGGAATTGAGATTTTCAAAGAGTACTTCATTTTTCTTATTTTCTTAAAAATGATCTATTTGCTATACAACCCAGCAGGGCATAGCTGAAAATAACTTCAAAGTAACCAAATGTATGCTAAGACTTTTATGTAAAATCTGGCCCAATAACAAATAAATGAAGTCACTGACAATCAGGATCAGGACCTGTGGAGAAAACATTGAGTCAAGATTTAAAAAATTAGGACGGTAAATATGAAAAATTACTCTGGACAAATGGAAAACATGCACTCAAAGGAAAATGAATTCTAAACATTTCACTGCTGCTTCATTCCAGAAGCAGCCAGGCCATTAATTATATAGTTCACTAAGTTCTCAGATATGACTAATTATTTTTTTTAATTCACTAGGTTTTTTCCCTAATGTTCACACTGGATATTTTCTGTTGAGCAGGTTCCATTCATTGATTTCTAGATTCAATATTCCTCTGGCATTAATTGCTTTGGATCTTAACTTATGCAATCTCTTCCTCAAGATTTAAGAAAAGGAGAAAAAGGCAAATCTTTACCAGAATTTTCAGCCAGTCGTAACTTTCCACAACAAAGATACCGCCTCCACTGCTTTCTGACATTCTCTTTTGCTACACAGTAAAAGATGAATATGAAAAATCCTATGGGACAGGGGGAAACACAACACAATGAATTCCAAACTGAGACCTGAATGTCATAAGCTTACTTCACACAATGATAAAATCTTTGGCAGCGATAGGAAAAATGAAATTTTGCAGATTGAAAATAAAGCCCAAAGTCTTGGGAAAGTTTGCTATCAAAAGGCATCCTGGGAGAACTATCTCTGTAAGATTAAAAAAAATATTTGTAAAAAGAATGATCACTCTATATTTCCAAAATTTACCTCACTGTCTTGCCTCTTACATCCTGTCTTAAGCCTTCCCTATTTTTGCCAGCAAAGGTCCATATAGTCAAAGCTATGTTTTTTTCCAGTAGTCATGTACAGATGTAAGAGTTGGACCATAAAGAAGGGTGAGCACCAAAGAACTAATGCTTTTGAATTGTGGTGCAGGAGAAGACTCTTGAGAGTCCCTTGGACAGCAAGGGCATCAAACCAGTCAATCTTAAAGGAGATCAACCCGAATACTGATTGGAAGACTGATGCTGAAGCTGAAGCTTCAATACTTGTTACGAAGAGCCCTTTCAGTGGGAAAGACCCTGATGCTGGGAAAGACCGGAGGCAAGAGAAGGGGATGACCGAGGATGAGACGGTTGGATGGCATCACTGATTCAATGGAGATGAGTTTGAGCAAACTCCAGGAGATGGTGAAGGACACAGAAGCTTGGCATGCTGCAGTCCATGGGGTTGCAAAGAGTCAGACACGACTTAATGACTGAACAACGACAACAATCTTTGCAAGTACAAGCCATCCACCCAGGAGACCAGCTCAGACCTAGGATCAGCCAGCTAAAGAATGTCTCTGGCCATGGAGCTCTACAAGGATTCAGTCATGAGCCACTGCAGTCCCTGACCTTCCACACACCCTGAAAGGATTTCAGGACGGAGATCAGGAATGAGGTGCCTTATATTCTGGGAAAACTGGTTGAATAGGCCTTCAGATAATTAGGTATTTTCAGGAGAAAATTTTATAAGGTAGTTTCTTGCATTTTCCCACACTTAGAAAAGCACTAAAACCACTAAGACATCTGGAGCTTATGACAAGCAGTAACCTTCTGCCAAGATGTGTGCTTGATTGTATGTATGTCTACCTCCCTCACCGTACCTCTTCTGATCCGTTCTTCAGAGCTACCTGAGCGGCCATCTCCCGAGCTGTAGTCCCCCAAAGAAAAAGCTCTCACACTGTGCTTTTTTTACGTCTGTCCATGGCTCCCACCTCCCCATCCCTCCATATGTGTCATCGATTTCCAAGTTCTGTCAATGTCGTCCCCTCCTCTGTCTCTCATCCCTCAGCTCACCTCTCCGGTCCACAGCCACGTCCCTCCCAAGCCACCTCAGACCTCAACAGGCCCTCAGGCTCTGCCTCCCCCTCCCCACCGCAGGCAGGTGCAGGGCTCCCCATGTGGCCCCCTTGC
Organism: Cervus canadensis; assembly: GCF_019320065.1. NCBI lineage: Eukaryota > Metazoa > Chordata > Mammalia > Artiodactyla > Cervidae > Cervus > Cervus canadensis. The sequence continues at coordinate 22,183,440 of NC_057419.1, forward strand.
TACCACTCCTCAAGGCTTTGAAAGCAAATAAATATTAGCTGGATGAATGGACAAATTCTGAGTCCTCCTTTGCCCCAAACCCCAATCTATCTACTTAAAGACCTTCATTTTTAAATATCAGGTTTGCTTTTAGTCAGGTGCGTGTGCCCACTCTGAAGACTGACATCTCAAATAATGCATATCTTTGTCCACCTGCCACCCTGGGCAGCTACACTTGGTTGCATTAGGGGAGAAGCAGCACAGACGAGAGACTAAAATGGGGGTACTCGTGGCCCAAATCAGAACCTGTACACATCTTTCCTTTACTCAACCACAAAGTCCTGTGAATTAGGGTTTAGTTCCCTTTTACAAATGAAACAATATGTTCCTTCTGTCCATTTGTATTCTAATGAGAAGTCATTCTGGGGAAATAAGAAAGGGGCAGGCTCATTTTCTACCATAAGTATGTGAGGGTAGGTACAATGCTTTCAGGTTTATGATCAGTATGATTTGGGCATATATTTTTTCTCTTTAAAAATAAGTGTCTCCTAGCATGCCACTGTTGGCAAATAAAACTTTTCTACAATAAGTAACGCAACACCTGGATATACAAGTTCAGAAACTGTACATTGTAGGTAAAAATGAAGAAACGGTTTGTAACCAACAAGCACATTAACTGGCTTCCTCCAAATAAAATAAGAACCAGTAGCCAAATTAGGCACTTGAATTCCATCTCAAGTTAATGAACTACTGCCTAGATAGTACTACAGGAGGATGCTATGGGAGCTAAAAGCCACCAGGAAAAGATGAAAACAAGCCGATGAGAATGCAGTTAAAAGGCTTCCCAACAGAAGATTTGGAATAAAAGACAACCAAGGGATAAGAATGCTTATTATCAGTTCAGTTCACTCAGTCATGTTGGACTCTGCAACCCCACGGACTGCAGCACGCCAGGCTTCCCTGTCCATCACCAACTCTCGGAGCTTGCTCAAATTCATGTCATGGCATCCAACCATCTTATCTATGCAAATCTATTAGTTTGCTTGGCTTTTAATGTCAAGGTGTGTTCATTAAATATTAGTCACAGCTGACAACTCTTTGACAAAGCTAATCTAAAAGAATGAGTGTGGTTCCCTGGTGGCTCAGTGGTAAAGAATCTGCCTACAATGCAGGAGACATGGGTTTGATCCCTGGGTCGGAAAGATCTCCTGGAAGAGGAAATGGCAACCCACTCCAGTATTCTTGCCTGGGAAATCCTAGGACAGAGGAGACTGGTGGGCTACAGTCCATGGGGTCGCAAAGAGTAGGACAAAAGTGTCAACAAAAGAATAAGTAATTTGCTTCTGTAAAGAATATAGAGGAAGAGGGTTCCCAAATGACTGCAGCTGGGCTTCATTAAATGGGCAGCTCCAAGGTCAAGGGCCACACACAGAACCTGGCTTGTCTGCTGTATGTCTAGACAGAGGAACTGCACAGGGATTAGCCACTGGGCCAGGCTGCTGCCACTGACTTCTCGCTTATCACTGTCCTCAAATCAAATGCAGGCAGAGGAGCTCAGAGTGGTGAGCCCTCACGGGGACATTTATGGTGTGTGTACTTTTCCGTATGCATGTTCTATTATACTTCAATAGCAAAATTAAACATAAAAAAGATAAGGAACCAGGTGAAGGAAGAGTGATTGACTCTCCCAGAAATAGTTACTGGTAGGTTCCCCTTGATATCTTTGCTCCCTCCCAGGAGGCAGTGATGTTAAGGAAGGAAAGTGACCACTTCTTGAATTTAGTGAATTTAGCCTTTCTTCCAAGGATCTCAAAGCACCCTTTCTCAAAGATAAATCTGTTTTTTATTTTACTTATATATTTTTTTAATTGGAGTATAAATGCTTTATAGTATCATGTTAGTTTCTGCTGTACAACAATGTGAATCAGCCAGATGAAGATATATGCTGCTGCTGTTTAGTCACTAAGTATTGTCTGACTGTTTGTGACCCCATGGACTGTAGCCCACCAGGCTCCTCTGTCCATAGAATTCTCCAGTCAAGAATACTGGAGTGGGTAGCCATTTCCTCCTCCAGGAGATTTTCCCAACCTAGAGATCAAACCCTTGGCAGATAGATTCTTTACCACTGAGTCACCTGAGAAGTCCATGTATACATATAGCAAAAGGGTTAGTTGCTCAGTCATATCAGACTCTTTTCAACTCCATGGACTGTGAGCCCTCCAGGCTCCTCCGTCCATGGGATTCTCCAGGCAAGAATACTGCAGTGGGTTGCCATTTCCTCTTCCAAGGGGTCTTCCCGACCCAGGGATCGAACCTGGGTCTCTCACATTGCAGGCAGATTCTTTACCATCTGAGCCACCAGGGAAGCCCTACGAATACATATACCCCCTCCCTATATCTTAAGCTACTTTGCAGACACTCTTAACTTTTACTTGCAATATTTGTCAGTTCGAATGACTCATCCAGTGTTTATTTTTTGCTGTAGAGCTTACCTTGTAAGGTATTGAAGATGGCAAAGAGATACATGAAGGTGACATTAACTGGTCCCCAGGCAAAGAAGGCAAAGCCCCAAGTAATTCCTAGTAAAAATGTAAGGCCAGCGACACTCCTGAGGTCTTGAATACTGGTTTTCCTCTGGGCTCCCAGTTGCTTCTTCCTTTTAATTCGACAAAGCTGAACCAGGACCACAATGAACATGCTGACGTTCAGCAAAAATATCACACAGAAATACCCCACAACCGTGATATAGAATACAGCATTGCTGTTGATCCAGCAACTGGAATTGGGGGGAAAAACAGGGAAAACATATGTTTTGGTTTTTTCTTGCTGAAATATGGTTTAAAATGGTAACAATGAACCTATATTGTTTTACTGAACATTATCCTACAAGCACAAAATTTAAAAAAGGATAAAACCTCCAATCTCCATAGCCACTTAACAGCTCTAGGGGAAGAAATCCAAGAGAGTTTATTTTAGGAAATCTGGTGATTGAAAGTATTTTAAAAATATTATTTGAAAACACTAAAAGATTTTATCCTCTTTCAATCCTAGTAAGTCTACTCCATGAATTTTACTAATATAGTGTAGCTTGTATTTTATTTTTATCAGAGGCTTATAAAAGTATTTTTGAAATATAATTCATTTTTTACATACTTAAGTAGTAGCATGACTTTTCTAACTAGCGGATCTCTTTACATATATAACTGCAAAGTCTGCTGTAAATATTACTGGATTTTATTAGGATGAGAGCCACCTGATATGCTGATTAGATCCTCCATTTTCTTGGAGAATTCTGCTTTCCAGTTCACTTAAAATTCCATGTGGGGCTTCGTACTCACAAGTCATCAGGCGACCCGTTGGGGAATTTCCCATAGGATCCAAGCCCATAGTTATCTGGAGATATAATCAGGACGATGGTCACAACCACAGCCGGGATGCCTAGAAGATAGGAAACACTGATTACACAAAGTTCTAATAACTAAAGGTGGTGAGAAAAAAGAGTGGAGATTTTCTGTTTTCTTCTGAAATAGCATAGCTATTCATCATACCCAGTTTCTCTGCCTCCCGGCATATGGGTGTATGTGGCCATCTGACTAGGTCTTGTCCAGTGGACTATGGATAGAAGTGATTTGCTACCCCTCTAGGCCTAGACCATAAAACCCTTGTGAGATTCTCTACTTTTTTCCCCAGTTTAGGGCAATCTTGGAAGCCCTGTCCTGAGAGAGAGTCTCCAGCAGCTTGGATCCTGAACAACCACAGACCAGAGACCCCTTCCACTCCTGCTACCTGGATGGCACATGAGTAAGAAGGAAATGGCAACTCACTTACCCTTACCCATCTGTAATGTAATTTTAAGGGTCAGGTGGCAGGCAAAGTGAAAGGACTCCAAAATGTAAACCAAAGAATCAACCTAGTTTGGTTACCAGCAACTTCTGGAAAACCTTCCATTATGAGTCCCAAAGTCCTGAATTGATTATCTGGAATCTGCTGATGGACTGAGAAGCCTGCCCTGGTTATTTGGGGGTGTTGATTGCCACCACTGGCTCTCTCAAGGGCCCAGGGCACTTCCATTAACAGGAAGCATAATGAGGAGTCTCCTCCTTCCTTACAGTGGCCTTGCACTGAGGAGGAGTCCTTTTCAGCCCTCCACCCCATCATCCCCCACCCCATGCCGACACCTCACACTCTGTGCACACAGACCAGCCTGACATCCAACCTCAAGGCTCTGGTAAATAAAAGACAGCTACCTGGTACCATCTAACATGATATTTCATTAAATTCTTTTGTATTTGGACATTATGGAGACATTGACATATGGTGACTTTCTAAGGGAGGCTCCTTCCTAAAAATAAAACATTGAGGGTGTGGAGCTTGTCCCTGACAAGGGATCCTGACCTTTCTGAATTCTACAAATAAGACAAAATCCATGCCCAAGATCAGAAGCAGTGACTTATTTTTCTGGGAATAAGTGACTTATCTTCTAGAAAGGCGTTGTTCTGTACCCTTCACAAAGATATAACAGCAGGCAGGATGACAAGGGAGGTAATCTGTTGTGTAGGGAATATGTGAAGGAATATCTAGCCTGAAGAAGATGAAGGAGTCTGAGAGGAGTGGCAGCTCTAATGCAGTGGAAAGGTATGCCTAAGAAATTAGAAAGCCAGCCTAGGCTGTTCTTGAGCTGTGGGAATTAGGGTAAATCACGTCTTCACCTGGTATTACCAATAACCACCCACACCTCGGGGCCTTCAGGATCCTAGTTCCCTTACCAGGGATTGAACCCAGGCCTCCCGGCAGTGGAAGTGCAGAGTCCAAACCACTGGACCTCCAGCGAATTCCCCTGGCTTATTTTTTATGGGGTTACTTGTGTGAAAATACATCGAGACATAAAGTATTATACACAATGTTATATATTACTTGTTGATTATCTAAAGGACTCTTCAGCAGAAGTGTCAGCTTATTTTTTTTTTCCTGAGAGAGCAAAACTAAGACCGCTGGGTAAGTGCTACCAGAGAGCCAAGTGAACTTAATGGAAATTCAGAACTGTAGAGCTTTAGAAAATGGTCACAGGCTGTCTTGTAAGGTATTAAAAATAAGACAACAGGTCCAAAATCAAGTTGCTTATGCTAGCCACAGTTCACCAAACTGAGACTTAACTCCATCACAGCTTTGGCTCTCCCAGAAATGGAATCTTAAACCAATCAATCAAAAATTGCCTAATCATCACTAGTTAGGTAACCTGTCTGAGAGACCCCAGAAATCCCCAGAGGAAAGTAAGCTTGCAATAACCAACCCGCTTTTTTGCCCAGAATGACTTCCTTGTTCCTGCTTCCTTCTGCCTATAAAGTCTTTCACTTAGTACAGCTCCTCAAATCTCCTTTCTGGCTGCTAGACGGGATGCTGCCCAATTCATGAAATATTCAATAAAGCCTGTAAGATCTTTCAAATGCACTCAGTAGAATCTTGTTTTTAATTAAAGTAATGAGCTCCCCAATAATAGAAGTATTCAAGCAGAGGTCTAATTATCTCTAGTCAAAGATAAGTCAAATCCAGGAGGTTTCTACATTTGGCGGGGAGTTGAATGAAGAACTCTTCAAGATCTTGGGGCATCTAAGATTTAGTGACCAACAACCAACAGGTGGCATAATCAGGAATACTTGGCTGGTGTGGTGATGAAGTTACATTAGACTTTATCTGTATGTACTCTCTCTGCCCTGCTGAGCACACGGCTGTGCATGTGTGTGAATCTGGGAGGTAAAGAGCAGAGTGAGGCTAGTTGGGAACTCAGGGACTGACAGTCTGACCTCATTATCACCAAGCTAATATTTTCAATTGACTGAGCACCTTCTGTGTGCCAGCCTCAGTTCTAGTCGCTAGAGATACAAAAAAGATTCACAGCCCTAACCTCAGAGTGTTGTGGTCATAACCAATCCAGCATAAATATACAGGTGTTCTAGAAATAGATTCGACAAGGCTGCTCTTTGGGCAATGAAACATGAAAAGAAGAATAAAGTTGTTTTAGAAACCTGCCAAGTGTGACCTGCTTCATCAATGTCTCTATCTGATTAAAAATCAAAACACTGGAGGAAAAGCAGGAAAAGCCCAGGCAATGTGTGAGTAAAAATAATACATACCCCAACCAAAAATGCAGAATTTAAGGATGTATTTTCGGATGTAAGTATTAAACACTTTGACAAGGGCCAGGTACATATGGAATGCTTCCAAGCCCATCCATGTGAATGAGACCAAGAGAAAATAATGCAGAAATACAGCCACTGAGATGCAGAGGCCTCTTATGTCATACAAAGCAATCCACGAGTCCAAGAGGAACACCAGGTTCAGCAGGAGCAGGGCTGTGCACAGCTGGATGAGGATTTTGGAAGGGTAATCCCTCCGGATCTTTCTAAAAGGAAAGGACAAGAAAAGAATTAGCATCACAGCCTGCTGATGCTTATGTGAGCTAGCATATCTGAGTTCAAAGTGATTTATTTTTATTCTTTGGTGATTGTCTATATGCATAAATTTCTTCTCTTTGAGTGCATGTCTGTATGTGCGTGTGTGATGGGTGGGTGGAGGCATTACAACTAAAGATAGCAACAAAGGAAAAATCTAAACAGAATCATCTGTGATAACCATGCAGAAATTTTATGTTTATATTTCTATGGAATCTTTAACATGCTGACTACTGACCCACCCTTTCAAATAGTATGTAGTAGAATCTCATGAGCACCCACCCCCATTTCTCCCAAACTCCTTCTGGAAGCATTGCTGCTTCTCATATAATAGGCTCCTCTATTCAGATCTTCAAAACAGAGCCAGATTCTTCTGTTATTTTATGTTACTAGTTAAAATGAGATCATGGAAACAAGAGTTCAAACTATAGCTAAATGAAACAGGCAGAGGAAAATACAGCTAATTGATGACATGTACATGTTTATGTGTGTGAAATTAGATTTGGTGAGATCATTCTGAGTAATGGCTGGCCTTATAGTAATTTAGTCTCATTAATCATCCTTCCAACGGTCCACTAGAAGATCTGTACTCATAGCTGGACCCTAAGTTTGGCACTAAAAGTGAATTTGTACATTTCCTGATTAGTGTCCAAAAATCTAAATCCCAGAACTTATATACTGTTTCATTTAAAAAAGCAGGGAGCAGGGGTTTCATGGTAGTCCAGCTGGTAAAGAATCTGCCTGCAATGCAGGAGACCCTGGTTCAATTCCTGGGTTGGGAAGATCCCCTGGAGAAGGAAATGGCAACCCACTTTCTCGCCTGGAAAATCCCATGGACAGAAGAGCCTGGTGGGCTACAGTCCATGGGGTCGCAAAGAGTCAGACAAGACTGAATGACTAACCACAAAATATGTTAAAAAAGTGCCTATATTTCCTTCTTTTCTGACAGAATTTATTGGAATCCCCCCCTGCCCCCACAAAGTGACCAAAGGGACCATTCTGGTAAGCCAAGGAGATGCTATCATCTGGAATATCATTCTTTCTTTGACCTACAAAGCTGCATTCAATTTGTACCTATATTTTTCAGGGAGGATTGATATCCTTTATTCTTCTTCATTCCCACACCCATTAATGTATTTAATCTTTTGTGTTTACTTGGTATAATTTAGAAACTTAATATATTAAACACAGCTCTCCTGCTGTATATGGAGTTATGGCCTGTTTCACATTGTAAGCTCTTGTTTTTTGGGGTCTGCATCTATCTTTCATTTCTCACTTCATGTCAGCTAGGTACCAAGCATCATTTTAGGGTACAAGGATGATTAAGACACAATTCCTGCCCTCAGTGAGTGTACAAACTACTGGAAGGAAGGAAGTATGTAAACCAAAGGCCCATGAAGTTTCACATATACATGGCCCCACTAGAGGGGTGGACAGGGTAAGCTAGGCCAAGGAGCACACTTATTTAATACATTTTGGCTACTGAGGTGACCACTACATCATATAATCCAGTTTCCAGCTGTGGATACTCACTCAAAGGCTATGTAGGTTACAAGAGTAACTGACAAAAAAATTGATGAAAGCCCACAACCAATATAGGTAATAAATGTTAGGGCCATCATCTGAGCTGGTGGCAAGGATGTTCGAGACAAGTCCTGGAAAAGAAAATATTGCTTTCAAGACCAAATATTTTAAAATAAATGACACAGTTATAATTTACATTATTGGGTAGTCTAAGATTGTTCAATAAGCCTACAAGGTAGGCACAATTATTATCATCCTGTTGAGATAATAAAAAATGAGACCCAGAGAGGTTAAATAATTTGCTCAGGGTCACAAAGCTATGAAGTAGAGGAGCCAGAATCCAGGTCTGGTTGACTTCAAAGCCCATGTACTTGATCACTACATTATGGTGCTCTGCAGAAGCCCCAGGCTAAGAGCCTATAAGACGTGAATTTGACTTCTGGCTCTTATATTTCTTAGTTCTACGACTGTGGACAATTACCTCACAAACGAGTCTTTAAAATGACAATAAAAATACCCCATTCTACCTATATTGTAGGATTGTTGGGAAGATTAAATAAGAGAATTTATGTCATGTTTTATAAAAATTTTAAAGTACACTGCCAACTAAACCATTTTTATTACCCATTTTAATCTGAATTCCCTAGCCCTACTATAGCTATTTTTAAAAGAACTTAAATGTAAAATTAGAATGACAAAAAATACTTTGTTCAAATATTTTTCTTCAAGTATATATGCATATTAGAAGAGTCACTTCATTGGTCTTTAACTTTGCCACAGTATCATGAAATCTGCTGATCCATCAAATCATCCACCAGATATACTTCATAGTACAATGCCCAGCTATCCCTCAGACCCAGAATCTAAGGCCAGGCAAAGTGGGGAGTTACCAGCAGAACGCCGAAGCTTGTAAGATGGCTGCAGGTACAGGTGGTCTCGTTCAGCCTCCTGTCTTTGACAGAACAGCCATCAGATGACCAGCCTCCTCTGCCACCTAGGGGGCATGAGAAAGAGTGTCTGTCCCTGCAGAAAGGCCACTGCACCCATCACTGCTCCTTCCTCCCCATTCCCCCTCCCCACTCAAGACTTTGAAAAAGTTAGGTCTGGAACCTACCATTTCTGCCCAAGTCCCAAAATACACATCTCACTGTTAAGTCATTCTGTAACAGAAGGACACATTACCAATAATTTATCCAACTGAATAAAACTTAAAAGCAACTAGAAAAAAATTACATTTGAACATTTCAGAATCTCATTCTTGATTTTAGGGGAGTTCTTATTTTATACAGGTCTCTAGAAGTCAGTGAGTCTCATATAGGTCAACTCTTTTTCACCTCAGCCATCGTGCGCAGCAATTGCCTTGTGTTAAAAGGCACATTCTGATTCACTGGGTCTGGGGTGGGCCCAAGAGTCTGCATTTCTATCAAGCTCCCAGGGGAGACTGATGCTGCAGGTCTGCAAATCATACTCTGAGCAGCAAGGTCACAGATGATGCTCAGTGAACTGGACCTTGCAAGATGCTTTCTCTTTGGAGGTGAGAATCAGACCTGGAGCCACAGATCTAAATGCACTGAAAATTGGCAATAAGAGCTTGCTTTTTACACTGCTCCTTCCTGGAAAATAGGAGGGCAGTTATTAGGCATGCTCAAACCCTATGAGCATGATTTTAGTCTCACACACGGCCCTAACTGGGTCTAAGGTGCTGTTGGACCGACTTTTTTCAGGCTAAGTTGTACAGGCAGTTTGCATGAGGTATCTCTGGTCAAGGCACAGAGCAGGCAGGCCCCTCCCACCTGGCTCGGGTTGATATGCTTTAAGGTAACCGTCACGTTTCTTGTCAAGTTCTTGACTGTCAGGTTCGCAACACTTGAGGAAATGACATAGCTGATCAGAGAGAGGTTCTCCAAGGCAGGGTCCTAGCACACCAAAGAATCAGAAAGATGGCAAGAGAAAATGAAATGTTATCAGACAATTTTGAGTTAGAAGGGACCCTAAGGACTATTTAGTCAACATTGTTTATTTTACTACCTAGGTCAGGAATTCAGGGACAAGGAGTAAAGTGACTTCTCCAAGGACCATAATGAGAAGCAGAGCTTGTTCCATGATACTATGCTCTAAAAACTGAATTAAATTTCACAGATTGACACAAGACCCTCATGAATCTTAAAGGGAACATTACATTAAGCCATTTACACTGTGCCTTCCTGAGCAAGTTACCTAACCTCTCTATGCCTCTATGTCCTCATCTGTAAAATGGGGATAATAGTTTAATAGTTTCTTCCTCACGGAGTTGTTGAGAGGATTAGAGTTAACATTTCTAAGTGTTTATGATACTGCACAGCAATTGATAAATACTTTGTGTTGGTTATTGTTATTTATCCTCAACAGCATCATGAGGTCCTGTTTAAAAATAAACTACAGCTTTTCAGCAATCCATCTGACTTATAGTAGACTTAAGAATGGGCTTCCCAGGTGGCACTAGTGATAAAGAAGCTGCCTGCCAATGCAGGAGACCTAAGAGATGTAGGTTCGGTCCCTGGGTCAGGAAGATCCCCTGGAGAAGGGCATGGCAACCCACTCCAGTATTCTTGCCTGGAGAATCCCATGGACAGAGAAGCCTGGCAGGCTACTGCCCACAGAGTTGCACAGAGTCAGACATAACTGAAGGGACTTAACATGCATGCTGGCTTAAGAATATTGGAGGATTATAAGAAATAAAACTCCTCCAGTCTCCCCAGAATCTAAACCAAGAGCAATTAGAGGCAACTTTACCTGAAACAGGGCAGGAGTTTCAAAAAAGTTGAACTGCACCCTGGAAGCCAGCTCCAGAGCATCAGCTGGTAAATGACTCATCAACGATGAAGGCAAAGTAATAATGCCAATACTGTTCTCAGGAGCCTGAGCTTCCAGAGAAACCTGAAAATGAAGTAAAAGATTATAAAAATGTCTGGGGCTCATATAATGAGGAGAGGGAAAACACAAGTAATTAAGATGGAGGGTCCTATAAGGGCATTTATTTGTGGTGTCTCTATGTACAATTGGTTCTGGTTTCTCTGATTACTATGGAATTAGAGGCTGTGTAGGGAGATGTGATAGGGAGATGAGGCCTTGGAGCAGGAGAGAAAACATTTTATGGATACAGGATACACAGAAACAATCAGAAAGTACAGGATATTATATGTCAATTATATCTCAGTAAAGCTGGGGAAAAAATAAAGTTCAGGATAACTGCAGAGCCCAGGGAGACGACAGTAGCAAACACACCAACTTAGTGACCTGTTAGGGCACAGTCATTGTAGAACCACATGCACAAAATTTGTAAAGGGAAGACTACAAAAACGAAGTTAAAAGGCAAGACTTGGTTTTACTCGCATGTTTTCAGCAGCCCCACCCACCCATCCATCTAATAGGTAGATAGAAAACACTAGAAGCAGGATTGATATTCAGCACCACTATTTCAATAGCTTAAAATACTGAAATAGGTTGAAAAGTAGGGACACATTTGGTGTCTCCGCTCTCTCCCAACTGCCTAGAACCCACTGGACACCTCCTCCACATCCCCCCAAACTTCCACAATCCAGTTGGTAAAGGGTTAACATTGGGTGCAATGAGGACCTCTGAGATCTTGCTCCAGCCTATGTCTTTCTTTTGATTCTGTGATGCCTCATTGTTCTAGATGCTAAATATTTTGAATATCACCCATGGGTATAAACAGTAATGGCCTTAATCATGAAGTACATGAGGACTATAATCATATAAAAGAAAAGGTCTTTTCTACAATAAATTAGGATGTACCTGAAGATCTGCAGGGTCTTGGGCAGCAAAAGTAGTTGTGTCAAAATTACTGGCATTTACTCTGATCACGGCCAGAGCCAAAGAAGGGGAGGTCAGACTTATGGACTTGGTTGAAAAATTCAGCTGTAAGCCAATGTCATCCACTACTTTTAGCAATCTGTAAAGAGAAGTAGCAGTTCAAATTCAGCACTCCAACTGAATTGTTCTCCCCAGTGGAAGCAGAAAACAGAAAAGCAACTTAACAAGTCATTATGAACCTCATAAGTGGGAGAAAAATACTTGGGTATAATTAATCATCTAGAAGCATCATTATTATTAGAAGATCCCCTCTCATGACCATGTCAATGTGCTAAGTCATACCTTTGGGCCAAAGGGGCCAACAAGGTGGGCGGAGAATGAAGGAGTCGGCTGACTTGGTTTATCATTTGTCCTGCGAGGTTAGGCTCCAAGCTGCCTAAGGACAGAGCCTGTTCCATCCGGGACACTTGGTTCTCAAGATCAGAGACACTGATGCTGCTGGTGTGAACAATTTCTATAACAAGAGAACCAAATCACTTTGTGAACACATAATGGAAAAATCACTCATAAAGAAACATACATAGACTCTGTGACCTGGAAAACCCAACCCTAGGTATTTGCCCCAGGGAAAGGAAAACATCTTCATAATGTTATAGTAGGCTCTTACCAACAGTGTAGGAGGGTTCCCTTTTCTCCACATCCTCTCCAGAATTTATTATTCATAGACTTTTTGATGATGGCCATTCTGACTGATGTGAGGTGATACCTCACTATAGTTCTGATTTGCATTTCCATAATAATTAGCAATGATGAGCATCTTTTCAAGTGCCTACTGGCTATCTGTATGTCTCCTAACAAAGAAGTTGCTTAATTCCACCACCTAACATCCTATTTCTTATTTTGCATATTCCTTTCTAATCTTTATCCACATGATAAAACACTATTATAAACATGATGTGCAAACTAAATATTTATTTTTGCGTTATTTTCACTTCACTCAAGACTTAAAAAATGCCCCAAGTTTCTGTCTAGCTGTTTATGCACAGCTGCATAATAGACATGCTACTGAGGTGGCATATCATATTTCATCATTCCTCTCTTGTGGAATTAAAAAAAAATCTCAAGCCATTTAGCAGAGGCTCCAGATCTCCTGGACAGGCTTGCCTGAGGCAGAGGAGGCGAGAACACAAGCTCCAGTCTCATGTCTCCAAGAATTTCACTTTGCTTCACCCTCCAAATTCTAGAGGAAGACCTGCTATATTTTATTCACTGGACTTAAACTCCAGAGATTATGCAGAATTCTCTCTGCTTCCTTCCCTCTTCCCTTTATCCTTTTACTCTCAAGAGTACTTTGTGTCCGGGAGCCTGGTGCAGTTTCTGTGGCATTCTCATATTCACCATTATTCCAAACCTATGTGCTTAGTGTGGTTATTTCCATCTTGAGGTAGACCAGGCTCAGTCAGGAGGAGCTAAAATGCTTATTCCAAATCCCACCACCTGTGAGGACCTAGGCAGACCTGCCCTGAGGTCTTCTGAATGGGTCTTCCCCTTCTCAGGCTACTCTGGCTCATTGCCAGCTTTGGCATTCTGTGCCATTTCAAGAACATCAATTTTTTTTTTTGTTTTCTGCCTAAATGGAGTTCCTGCTTTTAATGGTTCCAAACTGGTCTCTTCAGAATGTTGAGAACAGTGATCCAATCACCTTTTGCAGGAGAAAGAAACCTGTAAAATAACTCATCTGGATAAAACGAGATTTATGTTTGCCTCAGAGCTATTTATCTTGACCACTCAATCAATCTCAACTCTATCTGTGTTCTATGAATGCCCAAAGGAAAGCTCTCAAAATGAAGCAGACATCATAAAAAGAAAGGCTTAATGTGGTCTCATTGCAGATATCATGATTTGGCAGGCTGGTAGCTGGGTTTCAGGTGGCTCGAATGACAAAAATATGGGAGCAGCATGGCTTGTCGTATTTACCTGTCTTGTCAGGAGGTATGCCAGTCGTGTCGACGTTCACAATGGCAGATGTGGTGGGAGAGGGGGCTGAGGACTTCCCACGGGGCAGGGTGAGGGGAAGATCAGGTGGAGGCTTAGGGGAAGAGACAGTTCCAGATGGCAGGGGCATATCAATGGCTGGGCTGGAAGTTATGGGAGCTGAAGGCTGGGGAGAAGGTAGGGGAATCACCCCTGTTGGAGAATGAGGGCTCTGGGTTACAAGTGGATGAGCTAGAGGCTCAGCAAAAGAGAAGGCACTAGAGATCTGGGACACAATGGTGGCCTGAGGAGCAACTGGGATGGCATTGCTGGAAGAAGAGAATGGTGGGCCGTGTGGATGACGAGTGAGACACACAACGGGATCCTGAAGGTCACTAAAGGCAAGAATCAGAGAGATGCATATGAGACACAAACGAGCTACAGAGGCTAAGCTCTTCTTGTGGCAACCATGTGACATCACCAAGGCGACACAGCTCCATTGGGGACTTGCCTTTGCAGACCCTCTGTGTACCTGCCACTGGTCTCCTGCCCCTGCCCACTTCCACCACTTTCTCCCCAGGAGAGGAATTAGCCAGGAGGGATGCTCTTTTTTGAATTCACAGTTCTGCTTCACTTGTTCACTGCTACTCCCTGATTCTACACCTCATCACTTTTCAGTCAGTTGAGAAGAGCATGTACCACTGCCAGGTACTTCTTGGGAAGGGAGCTATTGAATGCCCTGCAACCAAACTGGTGGTTTCCATATACTAGGAGTCTGTCTTTGGTGGGCTTTTTAGATTTCACAAAATTTATACTTAAAAAAAAAATGGAATCACAGGCCCAAACTGTTTCAAACACACTTAAAATTTTTCTAAAATTGGAATCAAATACCAAAATATCATTTTCTTTTAATATTCAAGTCCACACTGACAAAACTGGCTCATCATTTTTAAGACAACTGATTTGACTTAGAAACTAAAGCATACCCATTTCAAAACTATGTGTGTCTATCCATAATAGATAAACTAACTCACTAACTCTTGTGTCAACTCAGTATTAACACTGAGCTCAAAAGGGTAAGGAGTAAACTGAAAAGCAGCTCTAAATTAGTCAGTAACAATAAAATGTTCTTCAATTTTTTCTTACAGTTTTTACAATCAAAGTACATAATTCTGTTAATTACAATTACAATCTTCTGCATATTGCTCAATAGAAAAATATGTAAAAATAATTATCATTGATTTGTACAGTGGAGTTTTTAATTTCAGCAAATTCTCATATTGGTCTTGGTGGTTCACAAATAAGCTTTGCCTTTCCAAGAAACTTCAAATTTAGGTCATTCACATGCATTGGTGACACTGGCTGGGAAAGCCATTTTTTTCTTCAACTTATTGAATTTTGTTTCAAGTAAATCTTGAGTTGGAATTAACAGTATACAATTTTATGTGAAACTGATGAGCATAGGAATCTGCCAGAATCAATTTTATACTACATAGCCAAAGTACTAACTAGCACATAGTACCTGATGAAGAAATGTTGCTGAATGAAAAAAATGAATCAAGCTGGGGCCAAAGGGGTGGTCCCAGCTTATACATCAGCTACACCCTTAATGTTACTTTAGCCCAGTGGTTCCCAACCTTGGCTGTGCCTGAGAATTACCCAGAGGACCTTTAAAAATTAGAGATTTCTGTGGCCTCCTCCTCAATGTCTGATTCAGTTGGTCCTGAGGTGACGGTGAAGTCTCCTCATTGGATCCTGAAGCTTTCAGAAATTCCATCTCCCAAGTGGGGTTCAGCCCTCCATCTTAATGGGGTATATTAAGCTTAAAACTCAAGTACTCTTTACCTTTTATTACATAAAATGCTACATATCCTTAGCTAAAGTTCTTTAGCTACTCCTAGGAGCCTAATGTTTCAATATATCCCAGAAATTTGGCCCACAAAGGGCAGACAGGCTACATTTAGTCTTTTATTCCCATATGAGAAGTTTCATATTGAAAAATGCATGTCCTTTTTTAAAAAAAATACAAGTTTCATCTGATTGTAGAAAAGTATACAAAATGCTGCCAAGAAAAAAAAAAAAAAGTAAACAAGAAAATGACCATCCAGCAGGCAGGCCAATCACTGGGAACTCTTGTGAGCAATTTCATTCATTCAATTCCTGGTTTTTTCTATGTATATTTTCATACACTTTTGATCACACCATCCATGACTTTTGGGATCATCTACTATTTTGAAGAATCCATCTCCCTCCTTACCTCCACTGAGGCAGAGATTAAGGTAGTGATTTGCAACTTCAGTTGCCCATTAGAACCAGCAGGAAAGTTTTTAAAACTCTTAATCCCTAGGCTATGCCCCAGACTCATTTAACCAGAATTACTGAGGGTGGAGACTGGAAATCAAAATTTTAAAACATTTTTAATTTGAACTAATTGTAGGCTTACAGAAACATCGCAAAAATAACACAGAGATTCATACACTCCTCACCCAGCTTCCCCCAATGTTAACATTGGGGTTAACATAAGGTATGAAAAACATCTAACATCTGTAGTTTAACCCAAATAGTTACCAAAATTTAGCATATGACAAAGGTGACATCTCAGATCACTGAGCGAAGGGTGGACTTTTTAAAAAATGGTGCTGGGACCACTGGATAGACATTTGTAAAAGATTAAATTACACTCATGCCTCCCACCAAATAAGAATAAATTCCAAGTGGATCTAATGTATAAAAAATTATACAAGTAATAGAAAAATACAAAGATGAATTCCTCTATAACTAGGTGTGGGGAAAGGCCTTCTAATAATGCCTCCAAATCCACAAGCAATAAAAGAAAAGATTGATAAAATTTAAATACATTTAAAATTTTTATTTGCATAACAAAAACATCATAAACAAAGTCAGAAGATAACTGACAAACTGGGAGAAAATATTTGCAACATATACCACAGACAAAGGTCTATTATCCACAATATATAAAGTTCTCTTAAAAACTGATTAAATATCTAGTGGGAAAAATACATGAACACACAATTCACAGAATGATACAAAAATGGCCCCAAATATATGAAAAAAAATGTCCAAACAGTTTTAATAAGGGAAGTACAAATAACATTAAGATACTATTCTTCATATACCACACTGGAAAATTTTTTAAATATGAGGACACATTCAGTTGGTGAGGCTGGGAAGGCAGAATATTTTTAACACTCCTCGGGTGATTTTAGTGTGCAACCAAGATTGCAAATCTGTTTAAGGCAACAGAAACTTCATACAAAAGAAAACTGTTTTTCCTAAAATTGAAAACCCTTCTTCACCGTCAAAATTTCAAAATTCCTTAGCCACCATGGTGATTAAATTATTATTATTATTATTATTAGGAAAAGGGTCAGCATTTTTGCTACATACCACTGCAGTTTCTTTACCTCCTCCAGGGAGGAAGGGCAGGGGGTCCTGGCAGAACAGCAGCACTGTTCTGGAGGAGACAAAAGGAAAAGAATGAAAATGCAAGGTCAAGAACAAGGCAAGGGAGAAGCTCAGATCCTTCAAGTATTACACTTCTCACACTGATGGCATTTTAAAGAACTTAAGTCTAAAACAGATGATAAAATAAAATTGGATTCCATTATATTGACAATTATATATAAATAGTAAGTGCTCAAAATACTTATTGAATGAATAATATTGAGTTGTATGCAGTATCAATTGCTCTTCAGCAACTTCTAAGAGAAATTCAGAAGTAAATATATCCCAGCAGCAATCGATCGAGCACTCCAAATAGAATTCTCCATCTCAATAGGGTTGTTTTATTCTGATTTCCAAAACAGTATACTGAAACTTTACTGAGAAAGCAGGAAAAAGCACCTTTCAGAGCTCCCTAACAACTGCCCAAGGACAAAAGACTCAAAACAGAAAGTTGTAACATATGTAAATTTATTCATTATATTTTCGATTTAAAAAAGATTACATCAAAGTCATGTGAAAATGAACACAGCCATAAAGATAGAGACAACTTACCCATCGGTCGAATCTTTACTGTTTGGAAAGCAACCATCACAGCACATATGTTCATTGTTTTATTCAATTTTATGGTGAATGTACAATTTACTGTGCTGTAAAGAGAAATATATATAACCAGAGTGTTACTCAACTGGAAAGCTACCTACATATTTGTAGCTGTTTTCTCAAACAGTGGGGAAAGGGGACACTGACAATGTTAACTTGCAATGTCACCCCGATAAGCTTGTAAACACCTACCAACTATGGGTGGAACTTTACCCCAAAGATTTCCTACGACAGGTTAGAGAGGTTTACTTTGACAGAGACTGCAAACCAGAGACCCTCTGACCATACACAGCTGCTGATTCGTTTTGCCCACCTGCATAATGAACATGCGGGGGTGGAAACCTGGTTACAAAGACAAGTATCCTGACACCTAGAGTCTGAGTGGTGGCTGCTTGCCTGGTGCCTGGAGGCCATTGGGTTTTCAACATGAGAGCCCTTTGACATCCCAGCCTAAACGAATATCAAGGTCTTTTAAATCCAAAACCACTCTGGCAGTTCCATTTAGATCATCAGATAACTAGGAATTTAAGACATTCTGTTTCTTTTTTCACTTTTGTCTTGGTTTCAGTTCAGTTCAGTCACTCAGTCGTGTCCAACTCTTTGCGACCCCATGAACTGCAGCATGCTGAACAAAATATTAATGTTGCAAATAATGAGAAGTGAAATAACTAAATACATATAGTGGGTAGGGATCCAATTTACAGCTTCATGGGAAACTTGTCATTATTTGTACCAGTGAATCATTAGATGAGCAGAAACTGTTATTTTCTAGGACTTTTACTAGAATAGAATGCTCAAGATTCAGGTGGTCAGACTACTGACCTAAAAGCTGTTCTTGTTGGTTTATGCAGCTAGGACAGCCAGTGAACATCATTTCAAATGATAATCTGTGCAACCTCAAATAGCTGTCAGGCAATCTGTGATTCAACCTTGCATGCACTTTTAAATTTCTTATTCTTTCCGATCTTTTCCTTCCTCCTCTCTCCTTTCCCCAAGCTCCGTAATTTTTTCAAAATTGAAATGAGTGTCTCTTTTCTTAAATATATATTCTTATTTATTTATGTGGTTGTGCTGAGTCTTAGTTGTGGCATTCAGAATCTTCAATCTTCGTTGCGGCACGTGGGATCTTTAGAGGCAGCATGCAAACTCTTAGTTGCAGCACGTGGGACCTATTAATTCTCTGACTAATTAGATTCCCAGGGATCTAATAGTTCCCTGACCAGGGATTGAACCCAGGCCCCCTGCATTGGGAGCACATAGTCTTAACTATGGGACCACCAGGGAAGTCCCTCACCAAGCTCCATATTATGTTCCTTCTTCTCTGTGTGGCCTTCACCCTGACTGAACCACTGGGAGCCATTTGTTGGTCCTATTGGTGGCCTGTGGGGCTAAGGGTGGTGATGAGCCTCAGCTTCATAGAACCAGAGGTAAATTGTTCAACACCTCCCACACCCTTCTGAGCTACATAAAGAAATGAGAAGATGGATGTGACTGTGATATGTGTTTGGAAGAATAAAAAATTATATACCCAAACTATCACTAATGTGTATTTATTCTAGAGGAATGCCTTTGAATTTGCACCCTAAGACTCCTCATACTTTATTTCTCATGAGTAGAGAAATAATAATCTTTATATAAAAAAGGTATGAAAAATGACTGACCTTTGGGACTCTGCTGTAGCACACTCTATAAAGTAAGTCTGAAACAAAAGAAAGAAATGTATTAATGTTAGTTTGACAATTGAAAATATCAGGCAAGATGACCCAGGATTTATCACAGCATCACAGAATCTTAGAACCACAACGACTCCTAGGAATGATTCCTACCAGATTAATGACATATGATCAAAGCTATTCAGGCTCTACTTGGATACCTCTAGTGTCAGGGAACTCTCTACCACACAAGGGAGCATATTCTCCTGAAGCCCTGGTTTTAAGAAACCTGGTTTTACTTAAAGGAAAATCTACCTCCGTGTAACATCCATCCATTGAGCCTAGTTTTGATTTTTGGAGCAATGGAACTTGCCCATTCATTCTTTTACACAGCAGATTTGGGGGTAATTTGAATACCTATCTCCTCAGGAATACAGAACTCCATGCTCTCCCCCAAATAATAATAATTATAAACAAATACAGGATATACTATGATTACCTCACTTAAGGTTTGCAGAGTTTTGTTGAGTTCTGATCGTCTGTTAATAAAATGAGAAATTGACATGAAGGAGATCGTTGATGATGTTAAGTTCAAAACAAGTTAGATTTTTAGCAATTACATGAAGCATATGGTATTTATTGCTTGCAGTGTTCACTTTGAAGAAATACTGCGTACAGTAAGAGATTCCTATGTGGGAAAAATTAATTAATATGACAAGGGGACAAATCAGATAGACACTCTATTGGTTCCAGCCAATGGCAAGATATAAATTATGGTTAAACAATCTTATTACTCATTAGGCTACTGCAGCCCCCAGGCAGCTGCCTCTGGCAAAGGGCCAGAGGAAGTGCTGGCCCGAGGCAAAACTTCCGAGACTGGCTAGTCACTCACCCTGGGGGCCCTCTGTCTTCTGATTTTTCCTCCTTCTCTCCAACTGACACCCTCCTCCACCCTCCAGCACTCTCCAGCCATGGTCCCCACACTCCACAGCCTCAGACCGCCCTGCCACTTCATTTTTTACCCCATAAATGCCCCAAGTTGCTGGCCTTTGGAGAGGTAAATCTGAGACTTGTTCTCCTCATGTGGCTACGTTGGGAATAAGTCCTCTTTTTGCTTCTCAGTTTGGCTTCTCAGTTTTTTAGCTTGTTGCACACTGGGCAAAATGAATCTGGTTTAGTGAAGCTCTTACATAGTTCAGTAGCATCAAAGAGAACATCCTCATGAGGATATTAGTTGATAACAGGTTACTATGGTTAGTTTGCGAAGATCTCAAGAACCAATTCTTCGTACCTCTGGATCTGTCTCTATCTTATTCTTGGTTTCCAAAAGTAAAGATAGCTCAACAAGTATCTTTCCAGAGTTGATGTCTTAGGTTTTAAATCAAATTGCAAGATTACTCACTTCAATTCCCTTAGAGACAGGATTCCAGTTAACGTGCCATTAGCCATAACTTGATTCTGTTAGAAGCACAAAATCATTAAGAATATAACAAACATTGTTTTCTTTTATAACACTTTCTAACAAGAAGCTGTTCTTTAGTTTTGTTGGGCACCCAAAGACCTACACCCCAAAGACTGTGATTCCTAACTACATGCAATATTGTCTAGCAAAAGAGTGAATACATATTGGCTGAGTCAGTCTTTGTTTTTATGTTTTCTTTAAAAAATATTCTGAATCAGCAAGTCTGACGTGCTAATTTCTATCTTTTGTTATTTCAAGAGTTCCCCCAAAAGAACACTACTAAAGCTCTCTGTGTGAATGTAAAAAGGGACACTTGGTAGCACCCATCACTGCATTTCTAGCACCTAGCTCATTGCCTGGCACATAGTAGGTGCTCAGGAAATATTCACGGAATTAACAAACCATATTTGGCTGGGATCTTCTGAACCAATCTGGGCTTCTGAACCAGATGGTTCAGATGGTAATGAATCTTCCTGCAATGTAGGGGACACAGGTTCGATCCCTGGGTGGGGAAGATCTCTTGGAGAGGAAATGGCAATCCACTCCAGTATTCTTGCCTGGGAAGTTCCATGGACAGAGGATCCTGGGGGGCTACCCTCCATGGGGTCCCACAGAGTCGGACAGGACTGAGTGACCAATACTTTCACTTTTCACTTTCTGAACCAAGCCTTCTGGGAAGGCTGATACTACCTGTCTGAGTCCTAGATGGGAGTGAACAGGATCAGATTGAGACTATTTTTAGATTCAATGTATTTCTTATTGCTACGAGTTTCTAATATAATTTAAAATTCTGACTGGCAATAGAACTACATCATATAAACACTCATATTCAGTAGCAAACCCAGTGAAAACTAAAACATAATTTTTAACAAAACTCCATGATTATCATGAAATCAAGCCCTCCTGACAAAGCCAGTGTTTCAACAACACATACTTTATTTAAATTTGGTCATAAAAGTAAATATGCGAAATACCAGAAACAATTTGAACCTTAAATCTTTGAATATCTGAGAATTCACTTTTTAATTGCAATTAAAAAATCTTTAAAACCTACCTGGGTAATATTGCTTTCTTCATCATATTGAAACATGATCTCACCTCTAAAAAAGGCTAAAAATAAAATTTCAAAAAGAAATCTGAGACTTGCATCCTTAGAGTTTGAGGATTAATATGACACAGAAAAAGATCATCATATTACTTTAAAACAAAGTCTTTGTTATTCACATTTACTCTCTTTTCTGTCAGAAAGTTATTCAATGATTATCAATCAGTACAATTTTCAGAAAATATCAACTCTACATTTTATGTGGCAATGCAGAAAAAGAAAAAGCTTATCTGCTTGTCAAGAAATTTTATCCCTACATGTTTCTCATCAAGACTATTTTCTGTCAAGATGTTAACTAGGGGAACTGTGGCTCTAACGCTGAAAATCTTTTTAAGCTGTTATAGTTGCAGTTATAGGAGATAGGGAAGGGAGAGAAAAAGTATTTCTCAGCAGTTAAGCTACCTTATGGAAGTCTATTTATTCCTTGCCATTTGGAGTTTTTGTTGTTTTTGTTTTAAAATGCAGTTACCAAATGCACTATCTTTCCTAGGAACACAGTTGAGATTTTGCTTTGAAACCTGAATAGAATGCAGAGCAAATCCTTTCTTCAGTTGAACAACTTATGACTTTCATCCCAGAAACGCCAGAAAACTCTGTTCTGAAAACACCTGCTTTGAGAAATACTGAGCTCAATTTCAGAACTCAAAGCATTTCCTTCAGGGTATACTCTGAGGGGCTTTGGCTCCATGTGGAAACTAATAAAACAGAGACTCCTTAACAGAAGTACACTGTGTGCACTTCATAATCTACAGAGACAAAAAACTGGCCTCCTGAGCAGAAAGGCAAGGATATCATATAAACTAGAGCAGGGCTCAACCAACTTTTCTCTAAGAGATCAGAAAATAAATATTTGAAGCTTTTGTGGGCTATATGTTCTCTGTTCAAACTATACAACTTTGTGGTTATAGTGTAAGAGCAGCCATAGTCAAAATATAAATGCATGGCATGGCTGTGTTCCAGTGAAACTTTATTTACAAAAACATGTGACAGGCTATTGTTTGAACTATGTGCAGTAGTTTGCCAACTCCTGAGCTAGAGGCTGGACGGCCTCCCAATCTCATCTTTCATTGCACTCCAAAATACAACTGATTCCCATAGCCAAGGACCCAGCAGTCCACTTCCACTTAAAATGGCTGACAATGCCATTTAGACCAGCGAACATGATTTCCCTTTTCCAGTCACCTTTCTACTGAGAACCCCAAACTCTGCATATTGATACTGAAATTTAAGTTAATATACTACATAATTATTAAAAGCAAAGATAATCAGTTGCTGTTGTTTAGTTGCTCAGTCGTGTCTGACTCTTGCGATCCCCATGGACTTGGAGCCCACCAGACTCCTCTGTCCATGGATTTCCCAGGCAAGAATACTGGAGCAAGTTGCCATTTCCTTCTTCAGGGGATCTTCCTGACCCAGGGATCAAACTCACATCTCCTGCATTGGCAGGCTGACTCTTCACCACTGAGCCACCAGGGAAGCCCAAAGATAATTTATAAATGCATAGAATTGCTTGTCCATTTTTGCTAAAATCTTAGCTTTTAAAAACTTATTTAGCAACTGTATGTGTGCTGACACACAATTTTTCTCCCTTGCCTCTCCATTCTCCAAGTTCATCCTTCAGTCTTATTCAGCACATGTTCAGTTTCATGAATGTGCTGGGCATACAATGGGAGCAGAGCAGCCAGGAAGCCACTACCTTTTGACCCTCAGCCTGACTCTACCTGGTCAGCTCCCAGTTTTCTCACCAGCCTCCATTCCCCTTAATAAATCCAGATTGGAATCTGTAAGAAGTGAAGGTTTCTGGCAGGATATTGTGGAAATTCTGGTGCCAAAAGAGTTGCTCCCCTGAAAAGGTTGTTTTCACCAGACACTAAAACAAATGGTCAATTCAGTAGCTTAACTGGGGAAAACATTACTCCAACCAGCTTCCTGGCATCTGTTATTCAAGATGACCAGGGTTTTTTTTTTTTTACTAAATGTTCAACTTTCAAACAGTTATCAAACATCATGTAGACATAACATTAAGCTAGACATTAGTCACCAGTCCAAAACATAAATGAAGCATGAAAATAATGAAATTATGGAGTATCCAGTGAAGAGAGGGGTACGAGGGGAGGGAGGTGAGAAGGAGAGAAGAGAGTTACACAATATATGAAAGTGAAATGTATCCAACAAGTTTTTTTTCTTTAATCAAAGTCACTTAATATTTTCCTGCTATATTCAACCTGGAGAATACTACTAGCAGAAAGCTCATGTAAGTAAACCTTATATTCACAAATATAGAAAGTGTTTGTGGAACATTCTTTCAATGGGAAGTTTGCTTGTTTTCTCAACTATCCAACCTTAACTTATGTTACTTGAAATTGTTTCCTATGTTTTACAAACAAAGTATTAAACTGTTAAAAGGAACAGAATAAAAGGAAAGCATTCCTATAATTATTGGCTTTTTTAATATCATTGGAGCCACACTAAAACTTTTAACATTATAAAATACTCTGTTACCTTCCTCTTCTCTCTTCCCATGATCCAGTTCTGACCTGTCACACCATGTTTTTTCTGTTTTTCACATCTGCTTTCATTGGTTTTAATAAGGGAGGCCAGAGAGCCAAACCAACGTGAGAAAAGTGGTTGCTTCACTCCTTCTGGCCCATGCAGAAGGGAAAATATTCCCATTTCAAAAATAGTATGTTCTCAAGAGGTTTCCATTTTAATTTTTAAAAACAGTGGACAGTCTTAGTTAGTGATGGCAAAATACACTATGGGCACTCCTGGAATTAGTGTCCAATTAAACTAGGTGTATGTGAGATTTTCAACATTCTAGCAGAGCAGTTTGTTTTATTTTTGGCAAAAGACAACATCCTGTTTCTAAGTTATAATACTGAAGGTCCTATGGAAAAGCTTGAGGACTTTATATATAAGAAATGGCTTTCAATAATTAAATCCATTATTAATTATGTTCATGAATCAACTCTTAAGGATATTAGCTACGGTGAAAAATATTTGCTGCAGAGTTTCATGTTCTCATATTAAAGGAGTTAACCCATTATCTCACTTTCAGTCATATCTAAAATTTGCTTTGGTTTTCATTTGAGACTCTGGGTAGCCAGGTGTGATGAAAAGAGATAAATCAGAGGGTCCCACATCATATACTTAACAGCAGGAAAACAAACCGTTTCTCTGTGGAGCTAATTTATTTGATCATGTGTAGTGTACACAAGAACTAACCTGAGTCATTGCAAATAGATGACAAATTGCAGATATTTCTCGGGGGTTTGACACCTGCAAAGAAAACACAACCCAGCGGGTTAAACATGTTAACACCTGCACTTAAATACAACATTAAAAGAATTCACAAATTCAGGCATTGAACATGTACCCAAAATACTATATGCTGGATATAATTGGCTATGATTAATTCCACAAAGACTAAAGGAATGAGTTTTCATTTCTTAGTAGTTAAGCCATGGAAGTGGACTCACACCATTCTTTAGTGTGTCAGTATCTGATCCCCTACTCCTCCCAAAAATGTCTTTGTCCCATTCCCAATTAATCCCTCTTCTGCCCAATAAAGAAGGAAGAGCATGAATACAACTGAGTATAGAGACTTTAAATGAAATAGCCCTTCCTTACTCATAGATCCTCTTTACTTTCCTGAGAGTCGATGAACACTCTAATGCTGGTCTTAGCTCCTTATGTAAACATATGTATGAAATAACATCAATGTGTGGTATCTTTTCACAAGGGCAAAAACTGTAAAAGTCAAAAAGTACTGGCTGAACATCTCCCACCTTCTATAGGCTTTGGGAGGTTCCAGATACAGACCATGCCCTCAAGGAGCTTACAATCTAGTGAGGGATACTGGCCAGTAAATAAAAAGTTATAAGTTTAGCTGCTCAGTCGTGTCTGACTCTTTGCAACCCCATGGACTGCAGCACACCAGGCTTCCCTGTCCATCACCAACTCTTGGAGCTTGCTCAAACTCATGCCATCAAGTCGATGATGCCATCCAGCCATCTCATCCTCTGTTGTCCCCTTCTCCTCCCGCCTTCAGTCTTTACCAGCATCAGGGTCTTTTCCAATGATTCAGTTCTTTGCATGAAGGAGCGAAAGTATTGGAGTTTCAGTTTCAGCATCAGTCTTTCCAATGAATATTCAGGACTGATTTCCTTTAGGACGGACTGGTTGGATCTCCTTGCAGTCCAAGGGACTCTCAAGAGTCTTCTCTAACACCACAGTTCAAAAACATCAATTATTTGGAGCTCAGCTTTCTTTATAGTCCAACTCTCACATCTATACATGACTACTGGAAAAACCATAGCTTTGACTAGATGGACCTTTGTTGGCAAAGTAATGTCTCTGCTTTTTAGGTTGCTATCTAGGTCGGTCATAGCTTTTCTTCCAAGGAGCAAGCGTCTTTTAATTTCATGGCTGCAGTTACCATCTGCAGTGATTTTGGAGCCCAAGAAAATGAAGTCTGACACTGTTTCCATTGTTTCCCCATCTATTTGCCATGAAGTGATGGGACCGTATGCCATGATCTTAGTTTTCTGAAAGTTAAGTTTTAAGCCAGCTTTTTCATTCTCCTCTTTCACTTTCATCAAGAGGCATTTTAGTTCTTCTTCACTTTCTGCCATAAGGGTGGTGTCATCTGCGTATCTTAAGTTATTGATATTTCTCCTGGCAATCTTGATTCCAGCTTGTGCTTCATCCACCATGGCATTTCACATGATGTTATAAAAAGTTATAGTGAAGGCAAAATGGAGTGATGGCCAGTACAATAGATGACATAAGCATACAAAGGAGGCAGAGATGAGTGGGAGGAGAAATAAGCCATGTTAGAACAAAAAACTTCACAAATATTAACCTGAGAAATACCTTCTCCTTTGGTGAAAGGAGAGGTACATCTTTTCTTTGATTTGAAAAGAGCTCAAAATTTACTCCACTGAGAATCTTTCCTTCATTAATTTCATCCTTTTGGCGAATTATCAGAAATCTATAACAAAAGTGAGGGGCAAATGTTGATTGTGTATTAGCAGACTGCTGAAGGGAAAAGGTTGTCATATTAAGAAATATTTTCCTGTCCTTGTTAGGTCTGGTTTGGTCAGAATTATGTATGCAATGTCTGGTTGCTATTTTATTTCTACTGCACTTTATGAGTGCTTAATTCTTTCCCAAGAGAACTAGTTTGGATATAAACTAAAATTATAATTTGAGTTAGTACATGTGATGTGATTCCTGCCAGAATGATTTAGTTGACGTTTGGTGTGTAGGCATCATGTTTCAGCTAAGGGTTTTGATTCTGTGAGCAAACAGTTTAGATGGCAAAAGGTGCCTGACATGTAGATCTCTATACTGGTCCAGCAGTGTTACCCACACCAAAATAGAAAAATTTCATTTAAAATATACTTACTTATGGATATAACTCATTGAAAACATATACTATGCAAATACTATAGAATATACAGATGGTGGGTTGTAATGGTTTATATGTTCTTTACAACCATTGGTCTATTGCTCACTAAACTTTTCATTCTATCATCTCTCCTGTTTCTCTAAATTTTTAGTAGTACCTTCATTTCCAGTGATATATGCCTTCTGCTATCCATTCATACTGAGAATTTTCTTTCCAATTGCTGGGGCTGTTATCCATAATTTCCCCCCAAGGATATGGCTACAGGTCAGCATTTAAATCATGAGTGAGAAAACTTTGGCTGTAATGGGTCAAATAGTAAATATTTGGGGCTTTGTGTGTCTAAAATATTTTTTGTCTCTGTTGCAACTACTTTACTATTCACTGTGGCAGGAAAGCAGCCATAGACAATGTGTATAAACAAAAGCACATGGTGGTGTTCCAATAAAACTTTATTTACAAGCATAGATGGTGGGTCATATTTGGCCCACAGGCCATAGTTTGCCAAACCTGCTTTGAATCAATTGGAAGCCTCTGTTAAACAAATCATGAATCCTTAATCTTATAATAGGTACTTAAAAGTACATATTTTTTTGGATTTAAATAATTTTTGAGGTTCACTCCTCTAAGAATCTTTCCTTCATAAACTGCACATCACTGATAATCATTAGCAGCAGCCCTTCTATCTCCCATGCCTCTTAACCATGTCAGAAACACTTGTGTAATCATTGCCTTTATTCGCTCATATGTTCATATAGTTACCTGTTTGTTTCTCTTGTCTCTCCCCATAGACTAGGAGATTCTAGAGAGTGGGAATTGTGTCTAACTATTATTATATAATAATGATTTATTCCCTGGTGGCTCAGACAGTAAAGAATCCTCCTGCAATGCGGGAAACCTGGGTTCGATCCCTGGGTTGGGAAGATCCCCTGGAGGAGGGCATGGCAACCCACTCCAGTATTCTTGCCTGGAGAATCCCATGGACAGAGGAGCCTGGCGGGCTACAGTCTATGGGGTCACAAAGAGTTGGACACGACTGAGCAGCTAAGCACAGCACACAACATAGTACATTATTATGTAACCCCAAACACTTAGTACAATTTAAGGTACCCAGCCCATAAACATCTATTCATTGTGAACAGATTTCATTTTTAAAAGACAAGAAAAAGGTGAAAGAAAATATAAACACCCAGCACTATTTGTTTAACTTTAGGTATAAGAAAAGAAAATCTAGATATTGAGAAGAAGCCATACCTGATGCATTGAAGGTTTTTACTATAGTGATTTTAGTTTTTTCTGCAAAGAAGCAATTTAAACATTAGAGCAGAATTGCTACTTATTTTTTTAAAAACAATTTGCCATGAGTATCATTTCAGTGAACTGCTAAGAAAATCATACTGTTGACACCTTCAAGAGACTATTGGTCATCTCAGCAGCAGGGTGAAATGAGCTTTACGTACTCAGATCATACAACATTGGCAGAGGGTGGGTCTGGATCTGGACTGCTGTTTCCCCAGTTGGATCACATCTGTTACATACCCCACTGCTTGTATAATTCTACCACATTTTCCATGCGCTGCTGCTAGACAAATCAATGTGGACGTATACTTTAGACATGCAGAATTAAGTCATTATAAGGATCTTTAGGTGATAGGTTGTAAAGAGAGGGCAATTCAGAATGAAAATTAATGTAAACAGTAAACACAAGATTGAAAACATTGCTACGATACTCTAATATTGTGAAGTATCCTGTTATTTTCTTAAGGCATTAATATAATAATAATGTAGTATTACTGACAGATAAAATTATCCTCAGAGATGTAGAGAATATCCAACTACAGTCATACAAAAAGCTCATAGCAGAACCAGGAGAGAATTGTTCAAAGTCTTGATTCATAGGCAAATATTAACATATTCTCAGGAAGCAAACCTTAGAAATACCTTGTCAACATACTCTGGGGACAGAGCCCATGGCTCAGTTTCCAGTGAAGAGAGAATCAGGCTCATAAATCCTTACTGTAAGGATCATGTAAGAGACTGTGTTCAGGGCACAGACTTGCTAAGAAGGTCTGTCTCCTAGGGTTAGTGGCAAGTTCTGAAGAAAACATCAAAGTCAGATCTTGGAGGAGCACTTAATGATGATGGTATTCTGAGTTTCAGAAATCTCATTTCTATATGTTATTGACGAGTTTCTGTTTCAGTATGTGAAAGAGCCATGGGCAATGATTGGTGGTAATCATAAAAGCTGATAGCATTTTGCATTAAGGATCCTTTAAATATACTGCTTGCTCCAATACATTCCTTTCCAGAGTAAATAAAACACAACTGTGAAATGATCTCCTGGTTCTAGTGAAAAAAGAAAGTGCTTTTAGGGAAGAAAGTTCTTCAGCCTCACAAATAAAAAATGCAAAAGGGAACCTATGGAATTGAGAGGAAGATATAATAATATGACATAGTCTCAGCTCCGGGCAAAGGTACAGTTACACATTCTCATCCATTGCTGGCAGGAATGTTGTTGGGTATAACTTTTCTAGAAGGTAATTGCGTAGTAGGTGTCAAGGGCCTTAAAATATTCATAATGATGACCCAAATAAGTCCAATCCTTGAAGCTCATTCTACAGAAATCAGGGAGGAATGCAGAGATATTGGCACAAGGATGTTCACTGCAACAATTTCTATTTGAAAAGTAAAAACAAATTTAATGTTCACATATGGTACAAGATGGAATATTATCAAGTCACTAATAGTTGTGGATGCTGAACAGGGTCTCTGTGACAATCTAGAAGGGTGAGATGGAGAGGGAGATGGGAGGGAGGTTCAGGAGGGAGGGGACATGGGTGTACCTATGGCTGATGCTTGCTGATGTTTGACAGAAAACCACAAAATTCTGTAAAGCAATTATCCTTCAATTAAAAAAATAAATGAAGTGGCAAAAATAAATAACTAAAATCAACTGAAGCAAAAAAGTAGTAATGGATGCTGGAAAATTTATAGCTTAGTATGAAGTCAAAAGGGCAAGATATAAAAATTTATGTAAACTATGACAATTTTGTTTTACACATATACATACTATATATGTATATATGATAGTGAATGGAAATATACCAAATTATTATCAGTAATAGTCTTAGGAAAGTAATATTAAAAATGATTATAATTTTCCTCTTTGCATTTTTCTATATTCCTCATTTTTATGAGTTAAGATGAATTACTACTATTATTTTACTTAAATATGTTATTTTATTTAAATTTCATTTAATATGTTATTTTAAATGGAATGCTATTGCCATAAGAGTTTGGAAGCTCAGAAGTGTGGTGACACCAAATCTATATAGTTCAGGGTCAAAGTAAAATGAGTAATAAGTCAACAGTTGGAATCATAGGAAATGGGCAAGGAGATAACTTTTACTAACCCAGAGGAACACAGTGAGAAACTCAAGAAGCCACAGAAGACAAGTTATTATATTCAGAAATAACTGGACAGTACCTGTTCTGTTCAAAGTAGATAACACGCTTGAAGTAGCATCTGAAATAAAATAATAAAAATTAGCACAATTATTGGCATGATTAACAAATACATGCATCTTCATAGGTTCCTTAAACATTTCACTTTCCCTCAAATCCTGGAGAAGTTAATTAAAAGAGTTTTGCAAAAGCCAGGTGGCACTAGCAAATGTATGTGCTGCCCACACCCTTACCACATTATCCACTCCCCAACTCCCACAGACAATGCCTGAGAAGCATTCATTCATTTAAAAATGTGTTTCCTGAACACATGTTATGTACCTAAAATACAGCAACACTCCTATAATTACTACATTTAAATAAACTCATTCATGTTGCTTAATATTTTGTCCCCTTTTTTCTCTATCACAATAAAAGTCCCTAAGGGATATGACACTTCTACAGTTAGTACTAACTTTAATACATAGCCCTGTGGATGCTTAATGCATTTGTACCTAATGGTATACTCTTATAAAGCAAACTTTAAGGAATTCTAATTTAAATTCGGAGATCTTGAACATGGTATTCACTTAAGGTAATCTCATTTTGATCTTGTTTTACTTAAAATCTATCCTATTGGTATTTCTTTAAATGAAAATCCTTCTAAA
This sequence comes from Cervus canadensis, assembly GCF_019320065.1. Classification (NCBI taxonomy): domain Eukaryota; kingdom Metazoa; phylum Chordata; class Mammalia; order Artiodactyla; family Cervidae; genus Cervus; species Cervus canadensis. The sequence continues at coordinate 22,214,985 of NC_057419.1, forward strand.
TTTATTATTCTGGATGAAATTTAAAGGGGAAAAAAAAGATATGTATTATATTATCATACTTTTTAAAAAAAACCCACATAAATGGGATCTAAAAACTACTGCCAAAGTGATTTTGAAGCTTTTCTTTCACTGTAAAAAAGTAATTGCACATAAAAATGATAATGTCTGGCCCTTCCCACTGGACCAAAAGTGAATTTAAACCAGTTTCGATCAGCATGCGTTGCATCTCTTAATTGTTTAGCTCCTTAACCACCAACCACATGGTGAGATTTCATCTTAACTAAGGGATTGTGAAAAGTGTTGGGTTTTGACTGCAGTAAGATGGAAGCTGTCTACCCACAGAGGAAGGGAACAAAGTGTGCTGCCTTGCCCACCTCTCTCGAATTCAGCCCAATTCTTTGCTCTTTTCCTGAAGCCAGAGTGGTGGTTTTTTTTTTTTTTTTTGGTATTTGATACTATTTAAAAATTCATAAAATCATCTGTAAAAGGCTGTCTTTGAACACTCTGTGCCTCTAAATCCAGGCTGAATCATATTAAAGTCACTGGATGTGCTTTTCCCATTTAAACAATCTGTCCTGTACAGTGTGTTGGCATGGTTCCGGAAAATAAGGAAAGCTCTCAAAATGTGATCGATAATTCTTTCCTTTCAGAGAATAGTTGGAGTGGCAGACACTGTTCTCCCTCCACGATAAAGCAAAAAGTCTAGGTTGCTCTCCAGGGTTGAGGGTCTGGGGGATTTTTTGTGTTCGTGTTTGTTATTTGAATAAGGAAACTTTAAATATCATTCATTACACATTCATTCATTATATTAAGGGTTCAATTTTTATTTGCTTTAGAAAACTTCTTACCATTTAGGCTTGTAGTTTCAACCTCTTTTATCCCAAAGAAAAAAGACAAAAGTATAATTAAAGCAAAACTTAACAAGTTGGGGTAAATCTAAGTTAAATTTTTTCAAAATCTTGCCTGGAGTACCATTGGAGTAGGGGACAAAATCAATGCGAGATAATTCAGCTGCAGGAGAAAAAAAATTCCAATAAATACTTTGAAACAAATTTATGTACTGAATTTTAAGGAGTTAGACCTTTTGAGATACAATTATGAAAAATAGACAACATGCTATCAGACCAATATCTAATTTAATCTGTAAGTCCCATAATCACTCAGTGAGCATACATTTTATCAGAAAATCACAAAGAAAGGACCTAGGAGATGAAATAAATATAACTATTTCATTTCACAGCCAACGTAAGACTCGACTGCAAAGCCTGCTGTGATGTATAGAATATTATGGAAATAAGTTTAGGGACCACAACAAAGTATTTTCAGATTTTTTCAGCCAGACAGTTCTAGACATGTTATAGTTTAATAATTTGACACACAGGTTCTACTCTGTTTATAATCACACCTGGTAACTCTACTCACAGTGAATTTAGGATTTAAAAAAACAACATTGCTATCACTCTATAATAGTGTACTACCTAACACAATTTCCTGGTAAGTTATTTTAAAATATGGCTGCTATTAAGGCAATCAATCAGATTGTAAATTTCCTGTGGAATAACTCCACTTACACTAACAGATCAGTCTATTGCACACGCTTTGTATGTTTAAATATTAAAAAGATCCAATAGCTTGACCTCTCCATATACACAGGACAAAGAAACAGTTTACAACTAAAAGAAGCTTTGCAGTAGGGAGCCTGATATTCAGCTGGTAAGGACAACATCTGGGTGTGTCGAGGCACTTGGCTGGCCTGTTTGAGACCACTCATGCGCTGGCTGAAACACACACACCCTGTCTGTCCTACATTATTGCTTCCAAATTTTGTCATTGACTACATTTTTTTAGTTCTTTCATTTATTTATTTAACTACATTTTTAAAACTTACCAAGTATATTTCTTGAGAAGCAAGGCAGTTCTTGAGCAATAACATTCAAAGTGTGAATACAGAATTCTTTATTTTGGGGGCAGAACAATATAATTGGCCAAAGCTGGTTTTTAATGAATGACTATTAATTTTTCTGAATGGTAACACCACCCAAAGAGGCCTGCAGGCACAGCTGTCTGTCCATCCCTGGATGTATGCTGGCTTTCCCCCTTGGGCCCCAAGACTGTGCCCTAGCATTCGTGTATGCTTCCAAACCCTGACCTCATTCCATGCAAACAGGGCTTTGCAAAGATATCACTATGATTAAGTCTAAGAAGACTAATGTAGCACAAGAAAAGTACAGTGGTTCATTTTATCCTAGAAGTGTAACAACGAAGGAGCAAACTAGCTTAGTAAAAAGAGCTTGGGCTTTGGAGATTTGCCATCCTGGGTCTGAATCTTTGCCTGATGACTTAATAACAATCGCTATTACTTGCTGAGGGTTTACTCTGTGCCGGGCACATGTGTTATCTCATTTCATTTTCACAACTTCCCTATGAAGTAAGTACTGTTATTCTCCCCAAGTTATAGATGAAGAAACTGAGGCACAGTAAGGTGAAGGAATTTGTCCAAAGTCACACAGCTAGCAATGGAGATGGGAGGGTAGTGGCCAAATTCAAACCCAAGTAGTGTGGCTCCAGAGAATGAGCAAGTTTCATCCTGTCTGAGCATCAGTTTCCTCATCTAAATGTGAATATAATGATCCCTATACTGTAAGATTACTATACTGTAAGACTGGAAGCGGAATGAGTGTCGGAAGACTCCTAGGCATGTAGTATGTGCATGAGCTGTAACAGTGATTACTAATTTTAAGTGACAGAATTAATAACAGTAGAAACTCATTTTCATGCAACTAAGGACATGGCATCTGGTCCCATCACTTCATGGGAAATAGATGGGGAAACAGTGGAAACAGTGTCAGACTTTATTTTGGGGGGCTCCAAAATCACTGCAGATGGTGATTGCAGCCATGAAATAAAAAGACGCTTGCTCCTTGGAAGCTCCTTGGAAGACGCTTGACCAATTTTGACAGCATATTAAAAAGCAGAGACATTACTTTGCCAACAAAGGTCTGTCTAGTCAAGGCTATGGTTTTTTCAGTGGTCATGAATGGATGTGAGAGTTGGACTGTGAAGAAAGCTGAGCGCTAAAAAATTGATGCTTTTGAACTGTGGTGTTGGAGAAGACTCTTAAGAGTCCCTTGGACTGCAAGGAGATCCAACCAGTCCATCCTAAAGGAGATCAGTCCTGGGTGTTCATTGGAAAGACTGATGCTGAAGCTGAAACTCCAATACTGTGGCCACCTGATGTGAAGAGTTGACTCATTGGAAAAGACCCTGATGCTGGGAGGGATTGGGGGCAGGAAGAGAAGGGGACGACAGAGGATGAGATGGTTGGATGGCATCACCGACTCGATGGATATGAGTCTGAGTAAACTCCAGGAGCTGGTGAGGACAGGGAGGCCTGGCGTGCTGCGATTCATGGGATCGCAAAGAGTCGGACATGACTGAGTGACTGAACTGAACTGAAGGACAGAACATGAGTTGACTCACTCCTCATACAAGAAAAAAATTGTTCTGTAACAAAAGATTGTTACATATATGTTACAGAAAGAGAGAAATACAGAAGGAGGAGTCAGAGAAGCTACCTGCTGCCTCTTGAGGCAAAAGGCTCTGTGAAATTAAGTTACTCAATTGTTACAGGCATCACTGTGTCATTAACTAAGGGATGGCGGAGAAAGATAAAGAACATTACAGCATGCTAACACATATATATGGAATTTAGAAAGATGGTAACGATAACCCTATATGCAAAACAGAAAAAGAGACACAGAAGTACAGAACAGACTTTTGAACTCTGTGGGAGAAGGTGAGGGTGGGATGTTTCGAAAGAACAGCATGTATACTATCTATGGTGAAACAGATCACCAGCCCAGGTGGGATGCATGAGACACGTGCTCGGGCCTGGTGCACTGGGAAGACCCAGAGGAATCGGGTGGAGAGGGAGGTGGGAGGGGGGATCGGGATGGGGAATACGTGTAAATCTATGGCTGATTCATATCAATGTATGACAAAACCCACTGAAATGTTGTGAAGTAATTAGCTTCCAACTAATAAAAAAAAAAATAATAAAAAAATAAAAATAAAAAATAAAAATTAAAAAAAAAAAAACGAAGGGATGGCGGGACCACTTTATCCCTGAGGTCCCATTACAGCCAGCAGTCTCAAATGTGGGTTCTGTTCCTGGTTCCTGCCAAGATGGGTCCCAGTTATAAATTTTTTAATTCATTTGCCTTCCCATTCTCATGAGTCCTAAGCCTTTTGAAAGATATTCATTTAGTGCAGTGCTAAGGAAGCATATTTAAGAGAACATTTCAATGCTCTACAGCAACATTCAGCATGTTTATGTTCTTGATACTCTTCAGGAGACTTATGAACTAGAATACTAAAAAGAACATTGAAGAACATTAGTAGCTACCATGATGAAAATCCACAATTTAGTCTCCAGCTGTTTAACAATGTGGAGGGATAGGTATGCTTGTCCTGTTGTCTTTTGCTATTGATTTCTCAGGTGTAGGTTTAATGACAGAATTTAATTAAGCTTCATGCAAGAAAACAATTCTGCTGGATCTGACACTGCATGGAGAACTTTTAGAATATTTTCCTGAAATGCCCCCAAAGTCATGAAATAACAGTCTTACCAGATGGTGACAGCAAACTGGAATTGTAAGCATGTTCTGTTGAGGAAAAAGGTGATTTAAAGTTAGCTTGTAGATAAACAACAAGGACCTACTGTATAACACAGGGCACAATATTCAATAACCTATAAAGAATTTGAAAAGGAATATATATATAGCTGAACCACTTTGCTGTATACCTGAAACACAACATTGACAGTAAATCAACTATACTTCAATGAAAAAAATTTTAAATCAACAAAATTGGTTTAGTTAGTACATGAATTTGTACATTAACATCTTTAATGAGAGTGAATGTAAAATGAATTACAAATAGCTACCAAAAGAGGGCAGTATGATAATTTACTATTATTTTCAACAGTCTAATCAGTTCTATCAATTCTCCACAAAGACTTATCTCTGGTGAAGCAATTCTTCCAATTTAACTATTGACAGTGCTCTATATATTTGTTATAAAATGGTCTAGTACATTTCAAACTAAAAATGATGACTAAGAACTGGTTGTTGGCTAATGTTCATTAGAATGTGTAAATGTGTATACCTGCATAAATTAAACTTCCCTTAACTGTATTTCTTTTTATACCTATTAGCACAGACTTTATACCTCTAATTAAACCACTTATTTATTCTGAGTTAAACTAGATCAGATGCCTCTGGGTATAAAAACTACAAGAACTGTTGTGTTATTTATTTTGGGAGGATGCTCAGATTCCTTAAAAGAAAAGTAATTCTATTTTTTCTCAATGAAAATGAATACACTTATTGGAGAAACTTCAGAAAACACAGATAAACAAAACAAAGAAAATTAAAACGACCTATAATTTCACCATCCAGAGATAATACATATAAATCTGTGGTGCTGGAGAAGATTCTTGCAAGTCCCTTGGACTGCAAGATCAAACCAGTCAATCCTAAAGGAAATCAACCCTGAATATTCACTGGAAGGACTGATGCTAAAGCTGAAGCTCCAATACTTTGGCCACCTGATGCAAACAGCCGACTCATTGCAAAAGACCCTGATGCTGGGAAAGATTGAGGGCAGGAGGAGAAGGCGGCAACAAAGGATGAGATGGTTAGATGGTATCACTGACTCAGTGGACGTGAGTTTGAGCAAACTCTGGGAGATAGTGAAGGACAGGGAAGCCTGGTGTGCTACAGTTCATGGGGTCGCAAAGAGTCGAATATGACTGAGCAACAACAATGTACAATAAGATCATGTCACAAATTTCTATTTGTAACATGATTTTTCTCATAACACTATATCCTAAACATTGTGCTGTATCATTAAACAATTATTATCCCCAATATAATTTTGTGATGACTGCATTGCATTTCATTGATTGGATGTGCCACTTATTTATAAACATCCTTTTATGGACATTTTAGTGTGTACAATTTGTCATGATTACAAAAATGCTGCAAGAAATCCTCTTGGTAAATTTTTGCATACACACTCAGTTATTTCCTTCAGAAATTCCATGAATTTTGATTGCCAAAATGACCTACAGAAAACAGACCAATTTATACTGCCCTTTGCAGTACATAACTATTACTTTCCCAAACTCTAACCCACATAGGGTATTGCCTTATAAATTTTTTAACTGTTTTTAGTTACAAAGGAGTGGTTATTTCCATAGTAGTATCTGATACACAATTAAAAAGAAAGAATAAGTATACTGAAAACTAAAATTGCACAGTGAAACATACCTGGTAACTTGTGGGAACCTATTTTCCTTAAATGGTGGTAGGGTACTGATTATTTTCTGGGATAAATAAAACCCAGTTCTGCTTGAAAGCACACTGAATGAGTGTTCAAGTGGATAGCGCAGAGTAGTTAGTGCCTTGATTCCCTAATTTAATTGGCACTGCCTCTTCTCAGTCTCTGTCCTTCAATATATCCCTCATTCTACCTTAATATTCCACCAATCAAAAGAGTCTGTTGCATTAACAGGATTTTAATTTTGAGGATGCTCCTGGGAGCACTAAGGAGAAATCAGTCATTCACAACTTAGAATGAATTAATTCCAATTGGCTGAAGTCTTATTATGTAGTAAAGATCTACCATCCTGAACCATGTTGAAAATTTCTGGGAAGAATCAGCATTCAGTATGGGCTACCTGAAAATGACACATTGGTTTAGGCAGGTGAGGTAGAGTAGGGGTGGGAACATGGCACAGACAGAACAGCACTGAGGAAAAGTTGAGATCAGGAAAAAGGGATGAAGAGTGATGCTGCAGGACAACACAGGATAATATTGCTTCCTTTTTAATTTTGCCCAGTGGCTGACCTGAGTCACCAATGGTTTCTACCTTCTCCATTGTAAATTCCTTTGATGAGAACTATATACCCACAGAGAAAGGGGCTGATTTGTGTTTTACCTCTTTCTTAGATGCTAGAGGAAATGGACAACTCAGGGGTAACAGAAGAGCCAGAGTAGAGAAGGGAACTTTACTGGGCCATCTCTGGGTAGACAGGTTTGGTAGGCATGGACTCACAGTCAAGAAAAACCTGATCAAAACATAGATCAAGGGCTAGACCAGTCTAGCCTACAGGGCTCCCAGCAGAGACCTACACTGATGAAGGGAGGGAATCCAGTAAATAAAAGCTAGAGATTTTTAAACTGTTATTGTCCACTTTTTTCCTTTGGCTTTTTTCCCCCCTTCTAATGGCCCAATTATCAATGACTAACATTTTATTCACTTTTTCTGTCTCTGATTATAATGCTCCACATCACTCCTCCTAGTTCAACATAGAGATGTCCCCATAGGCCTTCCACTTTCCTGAGTATCAGCCTCTGTTTCTCTTGGGCTCTCTCCTAACTCACTTCCCATTTATTACTAGCAAAGAGGTGGTCGGCATTTCCAGTGAGTCATATATTTGAGTTCCATGCCACTCTTAGGAGACAAAACATTTCCATTGTTAAAAAGATTCACAAGCAATGAAAGGAAAAACACTTAAATTTTTCAGACTTTTCTTTGGAAACTTACAAAAAGCAAATTTCAAGGCATTATTCATTTATTGAAGTGTCGACTTAAGTCCATAAGTAAAATTACATGATCTGTCTATAAAATTTATTCAATATGACTCCCTAGTGATTTTTTAAAAACAAAGTCCATATATTCCAATTATAATGAACAGGAGTTTGGCATGTCTAAGGTTTGAATGGAAGTCAAGTGGAGGAACTGGCAACTCAAGAAACTGACCCCCTCCTCTCCTCCACGGAGTCTCTTTCCCTACATCACCTCCCTGGCACATTCTTTCAAAGTTATTGCCACCACTTCCTCAAATCCAATCCCACATGGCCAAGTGTGGCCTGAGCACTGCCATGTGAACACCTTACTCTCATTGCCTCTCCAACCCTACATTTCTAAGAATTAGTCCCTCATCACCCCACAGCATTTCCATACCTAATCATTCTTGAATTTGATAGACTGCTGGAAATGTAACAGGGAATGGACAATTTTGACTCCACGTTGGATCTGTTTCTTTGACTGTAACCTTTGCTTTTCTTTGCTTTTGTTAATATCGTCATACATAATGGCCTGCCTCAGGGAACCCTGCCCTTCTTTCTGTTAAAGTTCCTTTGTTCAGTTGTCAGGGAGACAATCTGACCCTGTCCACCTGGAAATGGCTGCAGAAAAGAAATTAATATACCCCCTATTTTTCAAGATAAATGGCCTTTTTCCTTTACTTCACCTCCCCCAACTCTGTTCTATAAAAGAACCTGGCATCCAGACCCCATAAAATGGTTATTTTGAGACATTAGTCTGCCATCTTCTTGGTCTGCTGTCTTACCAAATAGTTGTCATTCCTTGCCTCAACACCTGTCTGTAGACTTAGTGGCCTGTTGTGCAGCAAGCGGAGTGAGCTTGACTTAGTAACATCAGCTGAACAATTTAAGCTGGAAACTTTAGTACATTAGTTTCCTGTTGCTACTGTAACAAATTACCATGAAATTAGTGGTTTAAGACAATGCAAATTCATTATGTTAGAGTTCTACAGGTCAGAAGTCCACCAGGTCTGGTCAGTCTTGCCAGACTAAAATCAGGGTGTCAACAGCCTGCATTCCTTTCTAGAGGCCGAGGGAAAATGTGTGTCCTCCTTATTTGGATAAATGGCAGTTCCTTGCAGTTGGAGCACCCAGGTCCTCATTTTCTTGCTGGCTGTAAGAAGGTTCAATTCTAGAAGACACCCACATTTCTTGGCTCATGCTCCATTCCTGCATCTTCAAAGCTAGCTACAGTGGATGGGGTGGGGAAGTCCTTCTCATGTAGCATCCCTCTGAATCACTGTTCTGCCTCTCTCTTCCACTTTTAAGAATGCAAGTGATTAGACTGTGCCCACCCAGGCTATCCAGGATCATCTCTCCATCCCATAGTCCTGATCTTTAATCATGTCTGCAAAATCCCTTAAAGGCTACATATTTAAGGTTCCAGGTATTAGGAGGGGACATCTTTGGGGAGTCATTATTTTTCCTCTTGACTCAAAAATTCAAATTTTTAAAATTATAGAGAATGAGTTGCAAGGAACCACACTTTGTGAAGAAAAAAACCCACAGGGGTTAAGTGAAGGGCCCAGAACCCTAGAGTTAGTTTCAGCAATATAGCTGACTTTACGAACCAAAGTCTCACTCCTGACTCCTCCCATTCTCCACCTCCCACCCCCAGATCCAGTCATCCATCCTGTGCACTCTTCTCACCACAGCAGGGAGCTTTTGCAAGGATTAAAAAGAAATGTTGTGTGATGACAGTCATAGTGAACACTGATTGATGCTTCCTGTGAGCTAGGCTTGACATGTGAAGGGCTTCATACATATTTTATTATTTAATCAGTCAACAACTCTATGAACTATGTGGATTCCTTAGAATCAGTCCTCTTTGGTGTTTGAGAAACTAAGGCTGGGCAAGGTTCTGTGAATTGTTCCAAGCCCCCCTCAGAATTCTCCGTATAGCTGGGGTTTGAACCCCGGCAGTCTGATTTCAGAGGCTACCCTCTGGGCCTCTATTCTGCTTCCCATGATAAGCTCTGCAGACCATAAGTTAGTATATAAATGTGGAGTATTATTACTAATATTCCATAACTTCTCTCTCATCTCTTTCTTCCCATGCACACTGCCCACTTCTAAACCCAGATCTTGATTGCCTCACACTTAAGTGAATTATTAGGAGCTGGAATCTTCTCAACTGGAAAGGATCCTAACATTCTTCACATTTGACTTCTCCCCCAGTTCAGTGAGCCAGCCACCAAATGCATACCACTGGCCACAATTCCAATTGAGCTCCGTTGTTCTATCTTGCCCACATGATGGGACTCAAACTGAAGTTTTTGAAAGTCTGAATTACTTACCAACATTTAAAAATCAGATTTCAAATAAAATTCCAAAATTTTACCCTTCCAAAATTGGAAGTTTCAGATGACCTCTGTCAGCTCTCTAGCCCTTGAAAGCATGCTCTGGCATGAAGCTGATGAATACGGCTCTCTCCTCTTTCTATCTTAAAAGTGTATTCACTGACTCCACCATTTACTTAGCACTTGGGTGTATACCATTGGGCACTGTTATTAATATTTAACTTTTCCCCTGTATGTCTTGTTTTCCCAACTAAATGCTAAACTGCTTGATGCTTTATTATCTTCAGTAGTCCAGTGCAGGGCTTTATATGCGACAGATGTTCAAAATATGTTTGGATTGCCTGATGACATCATTAAGGAGTCTCTATCAGAAACACACGACAGGTAGTTCAAGAGCAGGAATTTAATGCAAACACTGCAGGGGGTCAGGTCCCTGTGATACAAAGCACAGCAAGGGAAAGATGGGCAGATCTGAGAGCAGTGAGGCAGAGTCCATGAAGGAATGACATAGTACTTCTTAGATGGCTATTGCTCAGAATCTGCCCTCTGGAGTAGTAACCACAACTGTCACTCCATCCTGCCTAACATATCTTTCAAAGGAACACAAAAATGGCTATTCAAACAAACAAGCATCTCCTGCAGCAACGATCTTAATACTATACCTTATTGACCTTTCCTCTGTTCCTAATGCTCTTCCTGCTCCCTCACTCCTGATTCCTGGGATCAACTCAAAAACAACCTGCACCCAAGTCATACAAGGTCATGTGTGAGGTTTCTGAGGTTTTTCCTTTTCTTCTGCTATTTGATATGTGGGAAATGTAAGACTTCAAATGGGAGACAGTTGGTTGTCTTTAAACCCGAGACTGTTGTAATAACTCTTTACTCCCAGCACATCCCCCCAACCCAAGTTGGATGGGAAAGATAAAGGCTTAATCTTTTAGGAGTGGATCTAAAAAGAATGACTAGACCTGTTAACAAGAGTATTTTAGACCCAACTAAAATTTGTAATCCAGTGACAGTCCTTCCCTGGATTGAATTACTGTTTCAATGAGAGATGATTCAAAACAAGGTACCACGCCTTAGGTACTCTTATATGGGAACCCCAAACAAAACAATATTTTTTGTGATACTAGCTCTCAAGGACTCTTCCAAGAAGCATATTTTTCAGACTTTACTACATAACAGACAAAATGAATGAAAACATTTCTACAGTGATACAACCGTGTTTACTTGAGCTGTGACCATCTCACGTCACAGTGCTCAATAAATACTGACATAACGTTTTTATTAAACAATAATGACATCACTAAAGAAAACTTCAGCTCCTAGCTGATGGAATTTCCCCAAGTGCAAACAACTGGCAATTGTAGGTGGGCCTTGGCCAAAATGGGAAGAGTGAAATGTGTTCTTGATCCCCCAGCCTCTGGGTCTTGCTCCTCTCCTGGGTGAGGATAGAAGAACCACTCCAGAGCTGATCTGGCCTCTCTCAGGAGTTAACAGAACTAGCAGACAACCTAGGAGATGCATTTTGTGCGTATTTACATGCATTTTTTTCCGGGAAGAATAGAGTCCAAAAAGAAAGTCTATTTTAAGTTAACAAGCATGTATACAGCATTAATATGACCCGGCACTTAGTAAATATTATCTCATAGTCCTCATGACAGTATTACATGGAAAGTAATCCCCATTTTACAGATGAGGAAACTGAGGCACAGGGAGGTCAAATAACATGGAAAGGGATAGAGCCAGGGTCTGAGCCTAGCCTTTCCAGCCCTGCTACATTGGGCTGCTTTTCACCTTGGGCTGTGATCTAAAACGATGGGCCACTGACCTGCTGGCCATCCACCCTGCTCCACCAGGAAGGACGTGCACTTTAGGAAGGAGAGCCTTGAAGTAAACTATTTCTGACAGGTGAGTGATATGAGAGCATCATCCCCCACTTCCCAGTGTCTGTGCAGTTAGACATATAGACAGTAATCTAGGCTTCTGGTCAAGGCCAGTGCAGATAATGGAGTACCTGGGTTGTGCTTTCCATTGTAAAATGCTAGCCACGACTTGGATTCACTGTACTTCTAAAGGCTCGTAGCTTCTGGAGCTTTTCAGTCTGCTATGTAAATGCTGCTTAGTGCTTCAAGAGGCAGCAAGGGAGTGTGCCTCTATTGAATGCTGGCATTATGTCCAGGCATCTTCATGGAATCTACCTCCATGCCCATGAAACATGGTCCTCCATCCAGACCTCAGCTCCCTGGCCCTCCCCTCAGTTACTTTGGCATCCCAGATGTCTCTTCAACACACCAGGCATAGCCTCACTTCAGGGCCTTTGCACTTGCTACTCCCTCTGCCTGAAATACTTTTCCCATAGAGAACCTCTTGGTTTGCCCTGGTGTCTCTTTCAAATGTTGCTCAAATATCATCTTCCCTGAGAGACTGATCCAGATCACTCTATTTCCAAAGGATGAATGAGCATGCCTCCTTAAATGACTTTAAATGTGAATAAGAGACTAGGCTCTTAAGGGAGAGGTTCAAATGCTGGCTCTGCCATGAGTAAACTTCTGGCATTTCTCTGCTTGTATTTATTCATCTGTAAAATGGGGGCGACTACTTTAAATGAAATTATATTACATTTACAAAGTATTTTTATCACAGTTTCCACAGTAAGTTGTAATGTTAATTCAGGCTATATGACTTTGTGTCCTTGGATCAAGTTTACCTTTATATAATAAACTTTTTTCCCTTAATGCAAACAATATAAATAATTTGCAGAGGAGCATTTTTAAAAAATCATGTAGTTTCTCTCGAAGACTTGTATGATGTCATTTCCATTCTAATTCTAAAACATTCCTATCTATTCGCTAATGCTTGAAGAGTCAGAGTATCTACTATAACACTGTGTTTGTCTAATACAAGTTTCCTTAGCTTAGCAACATTTCCTAGAAAGACCATGGGTTCCATCATTTTGTATCACACATCAGGAAATGGAAGTTCACAGAAACTATTTCAGAGGTGAAGGAGACTTGAAATGACCTAGTAGAATATTGTGAATCCAGAAAAGTGGCAAAGGTAGTCACTTACACCATATTTCTTTACTTCAAAATTCGTTTTATTTACCCACCATAGGCTGCATGAGGAAAGAGTGTGTGATCTTTATTTGAAATTAGCTTTTTCCTGGTTTTCTACGGCTGATCACAAACACTGGATACAGTTATCTCTGTTGTCTTTGCTCAACATAAAAAAGGGAGGAAAATTTTACTTAAATCATTTGAAAGACAGTATCTTTTAGGACTTGGGAGTTCACTGGGATAAAAGTATTACAGCATAAGCCATAGGTCTGGAAAAGACTGGATACCAAACCAGTCCAAGCCCCTCAGTCTACAAGAGAGGGAAGAAGCTCAAGAACATGAAGGGATTTGCCCAAAGCTTGGTCATTTATTCCAATTTTTCAAGGCCTACTGTATACGAGACACTGGGGGTATAAAGCAGGGAATAAAATATAAGCAGGGAATAAAACAAAACACCTGGCCACAAATAAGAGTTTACATTTTAGAGATATTATGCAACTCACTTGAAAGTTTTAAATTTCTACTTTGAAAAATATTCTATCACTGAAAGTTCTTTACTAATCCAAACTTTATGTCGTTTGCATTACTAAAGGGAAAGAAGAGGCAAGGGTGTAGGTCATGTAAGACACTACATTAAAAACAAGCACAACTGCCACTGACATCATTGCAAAGGCATCCTCAATTTACCTTGATGGTTTTTTACAGCACTGTGATCTTGTGAACACGAGGCTTCTTGCCAAGATCAATCTGTTTCTTCTTATTTCCTTGAAGTAAAGATGTACCCACATCATGGTACGTTTCAAACAGCATGTTCTCTTGGAACATCAACTTACTTCTTAATAGATTAAATCAGTGAAACTATTGCTTTTATTCCTCAGATGTCTCAATCTTTATCCAGTCCTTTGGAGGTAAAAATCCATCACAAGATAAATGAATACAGCAAAGTTTCAGTAAAAATTGTGTAAAAGTAACATTTTCCACTGCTTCAGGGACTAAATATTGAGGGAGTGGTTAAGGACCCAAGTTCGAGAATGCTGCTGTTGTTGTTCGTCAGTCACTTAGTTGTCTCCAAATCTTTGCAACCCCACGGACTGTAGCACGCCAGGCTTCCCTGTCCTTCACTGTCTCCCAGAGTTTGCTCAAACTCATGTCCATTCAGTCAGTAATGCCATCTAACCATCTCATCCTCTGTCACCCCCTTTTCCTCTTGCCCTCAATCTTTCCCAGCATCGGGGTGTTTTTCAATCAGTCAGCTCTTTGTATCAGGTGACCAAAGTACTGGAGCTTCAGCATGTCCTTCCAATGAATATTCAGGGTTGATTTCCTTTAGAATTGACTGGTTTGATTTCCTTGCAGTCCAAGGGACTCTCAAGAGTCTTCTCCAGCACCACAGCTTGAAAGCATCAATTCTTCAGTGCTCAGCCTTTTTTATGGTACAGCTCTGAAGAATGCTACCACTTCTACTTTTCACCTGTGTGAAGTGGCTCCAACTGTCCAAGCCTCAGTTCCCTCATTTAGAAAATGAAGGATGAACACCTAATTGTAGCTATTGTCAGGATTCACTAAGGTAACACATGGAGCTTTTTAAAAAATACTTCTTTATTTGGCTGAATCAGGTCTGAGTTGCTGCACGTGGGGTCTTTGATCTTTGTTGTGGCATGTGAACTCTTAGTTGCAGCATGTGGGGTCTAGTTCCCAGACTAAAGATCGAATGCGGGTTTCCGGCATTGGGATTGTGGAGTCTTAGCCACTGGACCACCAGGAAAGTCCCACACAAAGTATTTCAAATGATGTGACAAATGGTAAACCTCTATGAAGACCCACACTCTCTCCAGCCTTCTGTTCTTTCATCCTGCAGATATGGTTAGTTTAAGGACTCAACCTTTCAAAGTGAAGGGAAAGTCACTCAGTGTCTGACTCTTTGTGAGAGTCAGACTATACATGGACTATACAGTTCATGGAATTCTCCAGGCCAGAATACTGCAGTGGGTAGCCTTTCCCTTCTCCAGGGGATCTTCCCAACCCAGGGACCGAATGCAAGTCTCCCATGTTTCAGGCAGATTCTTGACAGCTGAGCCACAAGAAAAGCCCAATACTGGAGTGGGTAGCCTGTCCCAGGAATCAAACCAGGGTCTCCTAGCATTGCAGGCAGATTCTTTACCAACTGAGCTATCAGAGAAGACAACCTTTCAAAACCTCAGGTTATCTCCATTTTCACTTGAGATCCCTAGCCCCTTTCAGTGTTTTTCAGATGGCTACCACTGTTTCAGCATCAAATCCAAACTGAAAATAACCAGGCACAGCATTATCCAATAGAACTTTCTGCAACGATGGAAATACTGTGTCTGCACTGTCCCATAAGGCAGCCACTAGCCCCGGGTGAACCCTGAGCATTTGACATGTAACTAGTGTGACTGAGGAACTGAATTTTTAATTTCACTTAATTTTAATTAATTTAATTTTGAATAGCCACATGTGTCTAGTGGCTATCGTATTAGAGAGTGCAGGTCTAGAGGAAGAGGAGAAACCTGGAGTATCAAGAGTGGGCAAGTTTTTCCTAGAAGTCCCCCAGCAGATTTTCCCAGGTGTCTCTCTGGGCAAAAGCCAGTCACATGCCTACTCCTAAATCAAATATTGGCAAGGAAAACCATTTCCACAGGTAGCTTAAAATAATCAGGATTCAGTGCAGGCACAGCAGCCCCAGCCCTGGCAGTGGCCACGCTAGAACGGGCAGCAGGGCACGGAGAGGCTCAGAGGAGCCGAGCTGGCCCGTGGTGGGCGAGGGGCCTGGCTGGAGCCAGAACCGCGGCGGCAAAGCTCTCGGGTCCTTCATGATGAAATATCTGGGGATACTTCTCCTTTCTGTAGTTGATGGACGGTAGAGATGGCTGACAGTGTCAAAAACTTCCTGCAGGACCTTGCCAGAAGAATCAAAAGACTCCATTCTGGGGAATTTGCACCATCTCAAAGCTAAATGCTTGAATTCAGCAAAAGAGACAGGAGCAGCGTCGAAGAGGGGCAAGCAGTGTCCTGGCTCAGAGGAGAGCCCAGAGCATAGAAAGGAAGCAGGAGAGTGAACCACATATTGTTAGTAGAATTTTTCAGTGCTGCACTTGGAATGGTGCAGTTTTCTGCTTCAGTCTCCTCTTATTTTTTCAAGTGTTTATTCCTGTCCTTCAGTCAGTAATGGCCCAGATTATTGGTGATCCATCACTACATGGGGATGTCTGGTCGTGGCTGAAGTTCCTCCTTACATCACTTTTCAGTGCTCTCTGGGTGCTGCCCCTCTTGGTGCTCAACAAAGTTGTCAACACAATTTGGTTTCAGGATATAGCCGACCTGGTTGGCATTTGAGGTATCGGGGAGGAAGCCTCACCCATTCCCTAGTATCAGCAAAGTAATTGCTGACATGCTCTTCAACCGCTTGCTTCAGGCTCTCTTCCTCCTCCAAGGGATGTTTGTACCTCTCTTTCCCATCCATCTTATTGGTCAGCTGGTTAATCTTCTGCATACGTCTCTGCTCTACTCACTATATTGCTTTGAATATCATTGGTTCAATAAAGAAATTGAAATGCACCAGCAGTTGCCAAACATGGAAAGGAATTGGCCTTAATACTTTGGATTTGGTTTGCCCATGGCTTTCCTCACAGCAATGCAGTCCTCCTACATTGTCGGTGGCTGCCTCTTTTCTATCCTCTTGCCTTTATTCATTATCAGCACCAATGAAGCAAAGACCCCTGGCAAAGCATACCTTTTCCAATTGTGCCTCTTCTCCTTGGTAGTTTTCTTAAGTAAAAGACTCTTCCACAAGACGGCCTACTTGCAGTCGGCCCTGAGTAGCAGAATTCTTCTGCAGAAGAATTCCCATCACCACACCCATCTCCTGCCAAACTGAAGGCTGTTGCGGGTCACTGAGTTGGTCACCCACCATCCAGAGTAGGCGGGTGGGATCAGAAGGACGCTGTGGCAGCTCTTCCTGGCTCATTTCCATCCCCTCCCAGGGAAGGTGGGGCCTACCCTGCCAAGGGCCCTGCCCAGACTCCATTCTCTCTGAGGAATCCAGACTTTTGTCTCTGGTGAATGTAAAAGGCAGAATCTTCCTGACACCAACCAGTATGGATTTTAAACACCGGTGAGTCTGAAAGGCCCACAGGTTTTTCTGCAGTTCTTTTCTAGCATTTGCCAGCCCCATGCCTGGACTGATTTTAATACTCTTTCTCCCTGTGCCATTTCCCCTCTCACTTCCTCATCCTGCCTTCCACCACTCTTGGATGAATGGAATTTTTTAATTCTAGCTGTTGTATTTGGTGGACGTGTTATTTTTGTTTTTTTGTGAAGCACATATATTGGATGTGGGAGGGACAGGACGCTCCACTGCTCCTGGTTACTCCCTTTATATATATATATATATATATATATATATATATATGATATATATATGTATCAGTGTCTTGTTTCTTGTAACTCAGGGTAGATTTTGGCCTCTTGCTCCACTGCAAAATCAAAAAACAAAACACGAGCTTGAAGACACAGGACAGAAGAAAGACCTCACAGCCAGATCTCCGCTGGGTTTGAGGAATGATTTTCCTTTTTCACCTTTCAGGTGAAAAAGCTTTTTTCACTGGTACATTTAAAGATCTGCCAAAGATAGGGAGGTACCAATTTCGGACAAGTGCCACTGCAACGCAGAATGCTCAAAGAACCTGAACATTTAAACTCTGGAGGTCTGAACTTGACTGCTGGCCACTTCAGGGTCTGTCTGGTGTTTCAAAGGAGTATTGTGGGTGAGCCACTCAGTCATGTCCGACTCTTTGAGACCCCATGGGCTGTGGCCCACCAGGCTCCTCTGTCCATGGAGTTCTCCAGGCAAGAGCACTGGACTGCGTTGCCATTCCCTTCTCCAGAGGATCTTCCCAACCCAGGGATCAAACCTGGGTCTCCAGCATTGCAGGCAGATTTTTTACCATCTGAGCCACCAGGGAAGCCTGGAATATTGGAAGCCAAAGGAATATTGGATGCTGCAAATAGGAACTGAAGGGGTAAACTTATTAAACCCTTTAAACCTGGAAAAAAAAAAAAGTCAGGATTTACTCATGAGAAGGGTGGAAAGAGGGGAGCACACTACGAAGCCGGGCTTAGCCAGCAAGTAAAAAAACAAAGCAAGGTTGTAACATTAACAATCAGGAGTAAGTTCCACACAGATTCTGTACTGTCTAGATCAGGAGTAAACTACAGTCCATGGGCCGAATCTTGCCCACCAACTGTATCTGCAACTCAAGTTTTACTGTCTCAAAACCACGCTTACTCATTTACATTAGTGGTTGGGATATAGACTTGGATTACTGTGATATTGAATGGTTTGCCTTGGAAACGAACAGAGATCATTCTGTCCTTTTTTAGATTGCACCCAATGACTACATTCTGGACTCTTTTGTTGACTATGAGGGCTACTCCATTTCTTCTAAGGGATTTCTGCCCACAGTAGTAGATATAATGTTCATCTGAATTAAATTCACCCACTCCAGTCCATTTTAGTTCACTTATTCCTAAAATGTCGATGTTCACTCTTGCCATCTCCTATTTAACCACTCTGACTTACCTTGCTTCATGGACCTAACATTCCAGGTTCCTATATAATACTGTTCTTTACAGCATGAGACTTTACTTCCATCACCAGTCATATCCACAAGTGGGTGTTGTTTTCACTTTGGCTCAGCCTCTTCATTCTTTCCAGAGCTACTTCTCCATTCTTCTCCAGTAGCAAATTGGGCACCTACTGACCTGGGGGTTCATCCTTCAGTGTCATATCTTTTTGTCTTTTAATACTGTTCATGGGGTTCTCAACGCAAGAAAACTGAAGTGATTTGCCATTCCCTTCTCCAGTGGATCACATTTTGTGAGAACTCTCCACCATGACCCGTCTGTCCTGGGTAGCCCTACATGGCATAGCACATGGTCTCACTGAACTGTGGAAAATTCTTCAATAGATGGGAATACCAGACCACACTGGACATGGAGCAACGGACTTGTTCCAAATTGAGAAAGGAGTATATCAAGGCTGTATATTGTCACTTTGCTTATTTATATGCAGAGTACATCATGCGAAATGCCGGGCTAGAGGAAGCACAAGCTGGAATCAAGATGGCAGGGAGAAATATCAATAACTTCAGATATGCAGATTACACCACCCTTATGGCAGAAAGTGAAAAGGAACTAAAGAGCCTCTTGATGAAAGTGAGAGAAGAGTGAAAAAAACTGGTTTAAAACTCAACATTCAAAAAATAAACATCATGGCATCTGGTTCCATCATTTCATGGCAAATAGACAGGGAAATAAAGGAAACAGTGACAGATGTTGTTTTCTTGTTTCTTTTGTTTCTGCAGATGATGACTGCAGCCATGAAACTAAAAGAAGCTTGTTCCTTGGAAGAAAAGTTGTGACCAACCTAGATAGCATATGAAAAAGCAGAGACATTACTTTACCAACAAAGGTCCATCTAGTCAAAGCTATGGTTTTTCTAGTAGTCATACATGGATGTGAGAGTTGGACCATAAAGAAAGCTGAGTGCCAAAGAACTGATGCTTTTGAACTGTGGTGTTGGAGAAGACTCTTGAGAGTCCCTTGGACAGCAGGGAGATCAAACGAGTCAATCCTAAAGGAAATCGACCCTGAATATCCATTGGAAGAACTGATGCTGAAGCTGAAGCTCCAATACTTTGACCACCTGATGTGAAGATCCGACTCACTGGAAAAGACCCTGATGCTGGGCAAGATTGAAGGCAGGAGGAGAAGGGGACAACAGAGGATGAGATGGTTGGATGGCATCACTGACTTAATGGACATGAGTTTGAGTAACCTCCGGGAGTTGGTGATGGACAGGGAGGCCTGGCGTGCTGCAGTCCCTGGGGTCGCAGAGCTGGACATGACTGAGCAATTGAACTGAACTCATTTACATATTGTCCAGGGCTGCTTTTGAGCTACTAGGGCAGAGCTGAGTAGGTGGGCACAGAGACCATATGGTTTACAAAGCCAGAATGTTTATCATCCTGTTCCTTAAAGAAAAGCTTGTCAAGCCCTCATCTAGAACATCCCTCATAGTTAAAGTCACCCACGTTAAAGATCCTGGCTAAAACATACTCATATGGCCAAAAGTAAGCACTTCATATGGACTACTGTAGAAGAAAGTTCTGGAGAGCTGCTTTTGGCACCCTGATACTGTTTCTTTCTGGGTAACCTAGAAAAGGACCCACCACTTTGAGCTTCAGTCTTCTCATCAGCAAAGTGAGGGTAATACAAACTTCTCCACCCACCTCAGGGGGACATGGGGAGATGATGGATGCCAAGGTGCTCCACAGACCATGAAGAGCTAGAGGAACGTCCAGAGGGGTTGCTGCTGTCGTTCTTAATGTTCAGTACTATGTGCTCTTGCCACTGGATCCTACAGAGACCCTGGAACTTTTCCATGGTCAGCAGGGCAAGGATAGCACTGGTCACTGGGAGATTTACCAGTCAGCAAAAGCCATTTCTGAAGCTTTCAGCAATATGGAAATCAAGAGATTCACTGGCTTCATTGTAACTTTAAGAGCTTTCAAAATTGTGTCAAATAGGAAAATGTAGTTTGGAAAAAATGTGACTTTTAAATTGTTTCCAATTTCATATTAGGAGCTTTGAATAGGAGAGCAGCCTTAAAATGGGATTTCAGAGATGAGTGGTTCTTAGTTCAAGGCAAACCCCAAGGATCCCCAGTACCCCAGGACAACAGATCAGGAATTCAAAGACAGATCCTACTGGATAATTGAACTCATAATGTCAAAAAGTGTGAAGGAACCTTAATAGGCAATCAGCTGAGCCCCTTCATCATATGGAGGAAAGGAAACATATTCTTCAAGGGTAATTGGTGCCCATGTCCAGCCACCTTACTGAAATCTATGCAAAATTTTAGAGGAATAATATATGTTGTATCAGAACTCATTGGGTTCAGATGAGTATAATGTTGGTGCCTTAAGCTGAGGAGGGCAGTCCATGTTTTAGTATATCTCTAGGCTTTACAATAGAGCCACTAATCAAAAGCAATCAAGCAGCCACTTTCTTGAGCACTTACTATTTGCTAACACTTTGGAGGGCACAGGGAGGACCTGAGCCTCAACTTACCCTTGGGACCTGACCAGATATTACTTCATATCGGCAAAGATAAAACCATGAAGAGGAGCAGAATTCAGGACATAGTGACAGCCTTCAACAATTTCTATCAGTGCTCTCACAAACCCAAAGTGTTCAATATGCATGTGCTTTAGAGTTAGTTTAAAATGTGTGGACAAATTTAGATGCACAAACAGTAGCAACAAGAAACAAGCAAAATTTTAAAAGCCCTCAAGCTTCCTTTGATGTCCAGGATGACTCCATCTTGTGTTGGAGCCTCCATTCCAGAAGTACAGGAGAAGGATCCTTACACCTGATAAATGACTAAAGAGAATGTTCTCTTCTGCTCTAAAACGCTCTCTAGTCAACCCCATGTTTTCCAGATAAATGTGCAATCTTTGTTTTCCCTCCTCTTCCTTTTTGTAGTTAACATGGCTTCTAGGTCAGGAAGGGGAAGCCAGTGTTCTCACAGGAGGGAGAAGAGCTCTGCATCAGTGAGCTTACCTCGTGCTGAGCCCTGGGTTCTCAATGGCCTCTCCAAAGATCCCCCTCACCCGGCAGGGTTCCTGCAGGGCCCACTGGTATCCACTGCTTAAGGCCATGTCCAGTGGGCCCCATGTTCTGTTCTCTCAGAATCCTACCCAACCTGGGGGCCCCACTCTTGCTGACCCAGTTCCTCTCAGATCTTACTACTAAGTGTCTGTCACATCCTCCCTGTGGCCCCTGGCCTCAGCTGTCCACACCATTGTCTCTGCAGCCCTGGCTCTCAGCGGAGCTACGTGCTAGGAACACAAGAACCATTTAGAATCCCTTCCCTTCACACAAGAAATGAGAGAGACTTGGACAGGACACCACCTCCAGCCTCCTCTTGGCCTAAACACACTGTACCGCCATTTCTCGTCCCTACCATTGCTCCCTGTTGACGTGTGGCCCACTGTGAGGAGTTCTCACCCAGAATTCTAAGTGGAAAGTGAGACAATCTCCTCTGGTTTCAGTTTCCTCCTCAACCCATCCAGAGTCTCTGTCATTCCTTGTCACAACTTCTACCTATCAGGGAAAGAGTCAGGGCCCAACAGAAGTGACCTCATCATGCCTGGCGGGCAGATTTGGGGAGGTTGAGAGATTAACCTAGTATAAGATCACCACTGTGGTATTTATAATCTCAACTTTCAGTTCAGTTCAGTTGCTCAGTAGTGTCTGACTCTTTGCGACCCCATGGACTGCAGCACACCAGGCTTCCCTGACCATCACCATCTCCCAGAGCTTGCTCAAACTCATGTCCATTGAGTCAGTGATGCCATCCAACCATCTCATCCTCTGTTATCCCCTTATCCTCCTGCCTTCAATCTTGACCAGCATCAGGGTTTTTTCTAATAAGTCAGTTCTTCGCATCAGGTGGTCAAAGTATTAGAGCTTCATCTTCAGCATCAGTCCTTCTAGTGAATATTCAGGACTGATTTCCTTTAGGATGGACTGGTTTGATCTCCCTGCTGTCCAAGGGACTCTCAAGGGTCTTCTCAATTTTATAGAGAGGAAGTGAGGGACAAGTAGACCAGCACTGGGTTTACATACAAGACTGTTTCCCTGCCTTTCAGGAGCACACAGTCTACCTCCTACAGCTCTGACACACGTTGCACAAGAAAGAACAAAGACGTGGATGGACAAAGCATGAGAGGGTAAGAGGAGAGAAGACAGTGAGGCCTTAGAGAAGGGGACTTAGAAATCTATCACTAGAAATGCCTGCAGTACAGAAAGATCTAGATCCAGCCCAGAAAGAGACTAAGTTGGGATTATAGCTCATGAGATCACCAAACTGGCTCTCATGTGTAATTGTTTCCAAGTGGGAAAGACAATTCTGCAAGAATGAAATTATAACCATCTTCCACTAATACGTCATCTCACCCTCTGGAAAATAGTTGTACCTAAAAGGAGACCTCCTTGGAAGACAAAAAAGCAGCAGCAGCAGAGGAAAAAAAGAAAGCAAAGAAAAAATGACATTGGCATAGCCCAAGAGAGCTAGAGACCAGAGGTAAGTAAGTTATAGTTACCTGTCAAAGCTCATTTGGGCATTGGGTAGACCAAGAATGACTCCCTCGAAGCTACCAAACTACAAGAATGACCACCAAACTACACAACTGGAAGTGTGAAGTTCTACAGGCTTTGTCTGGTGGCCAGCAACCTAACAAGAGAGTGTCAGTCCAATCTCTCCTCGTTGCTAGGAGCTACTGAGTCATCTCTCAGGCTTCCAGGGTGAAGCTACCATGCCTGCAGTCCACATTCCCCAGAGCCAGGGGCAGTGGCTGCTCTCTGGCAGTTTAGTTCAGGCTCCCTCTCTATCTTCTCTTCATGCCTCATGCCACGTTCATTCAGTCTTCCCTTCCTGGGCAACCCAGTAGAGTAGGAACAGTATAGGCTACTGATTCCAATGGGGAATCCTCCAAGCTGTTTGACTCTGGGCAAATGACTTAATCTCTTTGACACTCAGTTTCTTCATCTGCAAACAGAAATGAAACTATCTACCATAACGGGTTTTTCTGAGGATTAAACGAGATGATCTATGTAAAGCACCTTGAATGGCCTGCCCCAGGGCAGGTCCTCAATACTCATTAGTTTTCATTCCATGAGTTTCTCACCCACCTTGTCAAACTTTTCTTCTCCCTTCTTACTTGGCACATACCATGTGCTGAAAAGACTTGTGATGCCAAGGAAGTACGTTTGACTTCCCTGACATGAGACAAAGTGACATGACACAGAGTGACAAGTATAAAAATGACATGGATAAAGACAAAAGGGAGCACTGACAAGAGATTTAATTCTTCTAAAGAAGTCAGGGGAGGTTCTCTAGAGGTAGTCATATTGGGCTGCACTTTGGAAAATGAGCATGTTTCCCAATGGGGATGACTCCAGGAAGAAGAGAGAGGGAGTAGGGAAGGGAGTTAACCCAACAGTGGGTACATTAATGAGCACACTGCTACTACGTGGGCAACTGGGGCCCAATCCAACAATCCACAGGGTGTACAGAACACACTTTAGCATGATCCCACCAAGGGATGGGGAAGCTGGCAAAGGTAAGCACCAACTCCCATTCTTCACCATTCCGGGGTATTAACTCCCTGGCACTACTAGCTGGCTCCTTGCACAGGCCAAGCATAGACCCATGGGCACAGATCACTCTCACAGTGAGACACGGGAGCCATCAAGAAGGCACAGGATCTGTCTGAAGATAACCTCTGGGTGGCTCAAGGGGACATGGGCAGAGCACCAACAGCATCTGCTACAGGTGGCTTAACATTCTAATAGCGTCATGCACGAACTTGGCCAGAAGCCATATGTTAGAGTCCCATAGCACTGACTCACACTTTAGGATTTAGTTACAGTTTGTACTATTTTTCATGTATCCTAGGCATGCCCCTCTGCTGCTGCTAAGTCACTTCAGTCGTGTCCAACCCTGTGCGACCCCATAGACGGCAGCTCACCAGGCTCCTCCATCCCTGGGATTCTCAAGGCAAGAACAATGGAGTGGATTGCCATTTCCTTGTCCGATGTATGAAAGTGAAAAGTGAAAGTGAAGTCGCTCAGTCAATTCCGACTCGTAGCGACCTGATGGACTACAGCCTACCAGGCTCCTCCGTCCATGGGATTTTCCAGGCAAGAGTACTGGAGTGGGGTGCCACTGCCTTCTCCACATGCCCCTCTAGGGCATGACTTTTTTTTTTAACAGGGAGTATAAACTCCCTGGACTCAAGAGATGATGCTCTCTCAGCAGGCAGTAATGCTGCGCACACAGCCGGCACTCATTACCACGCAACTACTTATCCAGCGTAGTACAATCAGCAGGAACCCTCGGCCTTCATGAAAGACCAGGCATCCTGAACTGAAGAGAACCTGCCTCAGCCCAAAGTTGTTCAGAGAGATGATACCTATAAGCTATCTGGATGATCCAGTCCGACATCCAGTCCTAAAGTGGATTCCACTTTTGTTTTTAACCTACAGATATATACAACTGCTATGCAGAGTACACGACCTAGTGTAGCAGAGAGCTTAAGGATGCTAGAAGATAGGATAGTGTAGTGGTTAAACACAGAAACTTTGAGTCATATGACCTGAGATGGAATTGCAGCTCTGCAACCAAAATGTGCAAGCTAGGGCAGGTTGCTTACCTTCTCTGTGCCTCAGTTTCCTGTAAAATGGAGTTAATAATACTAGCTCCAACTACAAAGGGTTACTGAGTAAGCTTTAAATGAAATAGCTTTTTATAAGGGCTCAGAACAGTGGCTTGTACATGGTAAAATATTATCAAAGTAATTATTAAACAACATGAATACTCTTAATGGGAGTTCTGAAAGACAATAATGATCTCCAATTTAGCCCTTCCCAGATCCCAACACACTTCATTCAGAAAAACCTTTGCATATACTAAGTTGTATGTCAATAGACCTGGAAAAGAAAAAAAGAAAAATGTCTGCCATCATGAAGTTTCTTTTTTAACATATATTGAGCCTTACAAGAGCCCTTTAGAGGAGCTCAGGATTATACCCATTTTGAAGATGAGGAAACTGAGCCCCATATCAGTCTAGTAGCAAATAGAGATCATACAAACAGCAGGTGGCAGACATGTGGAGGGCTCGAATCCTGGATCTCACCATATTCTACTATATCATGAGGCACAGTAAAGTTTCAGTCAATTCTTTAAGACCGTGGTTCTACACTTGAGTGGGCATCAACAACACCCAGAGGGCTGATTAAAGCACAGACGGCTGGGCCTCACTCCCAGAGTTCCCAACTCACCAGGTCTAGGCTGGGCCTGAGAATCTGCACTTCTGAAAAGCTCCCAGGTGATGCTGATGGTGCCTGTCTGGGGGCCACACTCTGAGAACCACTGCCTGAAGAAATCAATTCATCAGAGAGCCAGGGCAAGAAATATATTCAATGACCTTAGCATCCACTCAGGTTTTCCCTGCTCGGGTTGGTGTCAGAGTCGTGCCCTCTCCTGTTTACCTGGCCCATTTTCACCATTTACTAAAATTAATTAATTAATTTTATTATTATTTTTGGCTGTGCTGGTCTTTGTTGCTGTGTGGACTTTTCTCTAGTTGTGGCGATCAGGAGCTACAGTTTTGTATGGAGCACGGGCTCTAGGGCGTTGGGGCTTCAGTAGTTGCAGCACATGGTGGGCTCAGTAGTTGTGGCTCCCGAGCTCTAGAGCACAGATTCAGTAGCATGGCGCACAGATTTAGGTGTTCCACAGCATGTGGCATCTTTCCAGATCAGGGATCGAATCTGTGTCTCCTGCATTGGCATGTGGATTCTTAACCACTGGCTTAACTCCACCTTCTGGCTTCACAGAAGCCCCTATTTTCATCATTTTTAAATATACTTCTTCAAAAAAAGACTTATTTCTACCAAGCAGCTTTCCTTCAGATGATTTTTCCCCATCGTGTTCCACTTTTGTTCCTCATCTACCCTGTGGTGGAAAAAGCACTGAAACACGAGACCAAAGATCTAGTATCTAGTCTGGCTCCACCGCTTCCTAACCAATAATGTCCCTGGGGACATTTACTCATCAGTAAAGTGAGGACGTTTGATTTTTGCCCTGACAATCCCACAGGGATGTCAGTGTGCTGGGTAAGTGTAATTCCTTATACTTATATTAAGATGCCCCAAGGAAATGGTGAGTAAGCATAGTTTACAAGAACGTCACATGGCCACAACAGAGTTTGTATCCCATGATGTATATATGGAGTTCTCTCTTCCTACTTATGTCTTCTGCCAGTTGTGGAGGCAATGGGATTGCCTCTGAACCAGTCACATCAGCATCACCTGGGAGCTTGTTAGAAATGCCAATTATCAGGGCCCGCCCCCCCCCCCCCCCCCCCCCCCGCCGAGCTACTAATCCAAAACTCTCATGGATGGGCTTGTCTTAAGGTTTTGTGGTTACAAGCACAAAATTCCAAGTTAGGTACAATTCCCAGCGCAGCCACTTCCTTGAGCAAGTTACTTATCTCTCTGAGTTTCTTGATTTGGGAAATGGTGCTAAGACTAGGATTTCCTCTCAACAGACTTTGTTCAGCAGCTTAAGAGAGTGGATGTATTGATATGCAAAGCACATAGAGAACCAGCACACTGTAAGTAGTCAATACAAATTGACTCTTTATTTCTTCGTGTAAAGTATCGTGGCTCCTTGACAATAGGCCCCATTGCCTACGTTTGAAAGACTGCCAATTGTGTATTAGTCTGTTGGGAAGTTTTCTATTTGTGTGCATCTGTGTGTGTTATACTTACATTGTTTGCTGCCAGTACATATTTGTTTTATCCAACAAAGATTCTTTGGTCCTGAAATTCTCTTCTAAATAAGAAAGGTATTTCTGTGTATCCTTAATAGTGTCTTCTTTATAATGATTCTTTTTTGGTGGGGGGGGGGGGGTGCTATACCATGTGGCATGTGGGACCTTAGTTCCCTGATCAAGGATTAAAGCCAAGCCCACTGCAGTGGAAGTGCAGTCTTCACCACTGGATGGCCAGGGAAGTTCCTGTAATGATTCTTCATATTTGCAGAGCACTGTATTCTTTTGGCAGTTGTACCCAAACATATTGCAGCCCTGGTAATTCTGGTCTTTTTACTGCCCTCCTCAGGTACCTTTTCTCCTTCTCTCATAAACTTATAGAGATCCTCTTTTCTGAAAATAATGCTTCATTAACATGATTCTCTATCTCCCTTAAATTTCCATACAGAAGTGCCTTTGAGTAGCTACTTTTATAAACAAATAAGAACCAGAAACAGACCTTCACATATATGGTCAATTAATTTTTGACAAAGGTGCCAAGACCATGCAATGGGGAAAAGACAGTGTTTTCAACAAATGGTATTAAGAAAACTGGATATCCAAATAATGAACTTGGATCCTTGCGTGTGCGCATGCTAAGTCACTTCAGTCGTGTCTGACTCTTTGTGACCCCATGGACTATAGCTCGCCAGGCCCCTCTGTCCACGGCATTCTCCAGGCAAGAATACTGGAGTGGGTTGCCATTTCCTCCTCCAGGAGATCTTTCTGACCCAGGGATTGAACAAGAGTCTCCTGCAGCTCCTGTATTGCAGGAGGATTCTTTACTGGTGAGCCACCCAGGAAGCCCAGCTGGATACTTACCTTACACCATATACAAAATGAACTCAAAATG
Organism: Cervus canadensis; assembly: GCF_019320065.1. Taxonomy (NCBI): domain Eukaryota; kingdom Metazoa; phylum Chordata; class Mammalia; order Artiodactyla; family Cervidae; genus Cervus; species Cervus canadensis. The sequence continues at coordinate 22,243,333 of NC_057419.1, forward strand.
GATCAAAGGACCTAAACATAAAAGCTACAACTATAAAGTTCTTAGAAGAAAAATACGGGAAAATCCTCATATTTCTTTGATATAAAAGCAAAAGCACAGGCAATAATCTAAAAATAGATACACTGCATTTTATCAAAATTAAAAACTTCTATGCATCAAAGGACACTGCTTAAAAAAGTGAAAAGACAACCCACAGAATGGGGAAAATTTTTGCAGATCATATATCTGATAAAGGATTAATATCGAGGCTATATAAAGAACTCCGAAAACTCAATAACAACAAAAACTTCCAAACAATCCAATTCAAAAATGGACCAAAGATTTGAATAGACATTTCTCTAAAGAAGATACACAAATGGCTAATAAGCACATGAAAAGACACTGAACATAACTAATCGTTAAGGAAATGCAAACAAAAACCATGATGAGATACCATATCACACCCATTATCAAAAGAACAGAAAATAACAAATTTTAGTGAGGATACAGAGAAATTGGAATTCTTGTGACTTGATGGTAAGAATGTTAAATAGTGCAGTCACTGTGGGAAACAGTTTGCCAGACCCTTAAAATGTTAAACATAGAACTACCTATGACCAGCAATTCTACTTCTAGGTATATACACCCCAAAGAATAAAAAGAAGGGACTCAAACTGATACTTACACAATGTGCACAGTAGCATGATTTATAGTAGCCAAAAGATGGAAATAACACAAATGCCATTAACAATGAATAAATAAACTTAGTATGGTATGCAGATACAATGGAGCATTATTCAGCCTTAAAAAGAGATGAAATTCTGATACATGGATGAACCTTGGAAACATTATGCTAAGAGAAATAAGCCACACACAAAAGGACAGATATTGTATAATTCCTTATACGAGGTACCCAGAAGAGGAAAAATTAGAGAGAGAGAAAGAACAGAGGTTACCAGGGTCTGGGAGGAAGCGGGAAGGCAGATTATTGCTTAATGGGTACAGAGTTCATATCTGAGATGATGAAAATGTTGTGGAAATGGATAGTGGCGATGGCCACACAAAATTGTGAACTATATTTAATGCCAGTGAATTGTACACTTAAAAATTGTTAAAAATGTTTTATGCTAATTTTACCATTGTAAAAAAAATCCCAAACACACAAATATACACACTGATAAAACAGAAAAAAAGATAAAGGAAAATGAGCATCTTACCTTCCAGGGATGTAACCAGAGTGACATGAAGAAAAATGATGACAAGGGCTAACTTAAACATCAGTAAAAGTTCTTCAGGTCTGCCAACGTGGCCACACTGCCCACCAGAGAAAAACATCCTGAAATAAAGTAAGGGGGAAACACATCATCACAGCTTGCTATAATCATAAGACAGCAATGCCCAAAAGGTCAGTTCCTCAAGCAAGACAACCTGCAACACGCCTCCCTTTAAAATACTCTGGTTCCAGAGAATTGGCAATGCCAGGTGGGCAGTGATTACAAAAAGCAAAACCCATGTTCATTATGGGAGACCCAGTCACTGGGATAATATATATTAAAAATGATAGGCAAGGCAGTCCATGTAGATTTATGGAAAGCATCAATGTTACCGAGTCCAAGCTCACTCTACTTGTAGCAACACAGGGCAATAAACCACGAGATGAGGTGTTCAACGCAAGGAGTATGAGACTATTCGGCAAGCTGGCAGACTAGTATCCCCCCCAAAATTGATCTTATGGGGTCTACATTCCAGTTTCTTTTATAGAATAGAGAGGGAGAGGAGATGAGGAAGTAAAGTAAAAAGGCCATTTCCATTTATCTTGTAAAACAGGAAGGCATGTGTTAATTTCTTCTTTTCTGCAGTCATTCACAGGGCCAGGGGCAGATTGTCTCCCTGTGAGCTGAACAAAGGCACTTTGGTTTAACATTCTGGCAGAGGGGCAAGGTCCCCTGAGGCAGGACATTAAAAGTGAAAGTGAAGTTGCTCAGTCGTGTCTGACTCTTTGCAATCCCATGGACTGTAGCCCACCAGGCTCCTCTATCCATGGAATTTTCCAGGCAAGAGTACTGGAGTGGGTTGCCATTTCCTTCTCCAGGGGATCTGCCCGACCCAGGGATCGAACCCAGGTCTCCCGCATTGCAGGCAGACCATCTGAGCCACCAGGGAAGCCCTTGGGCAGGACATTATGTATGATTATAATAACAAAAGCCACGAAAAGCAAAGGTTAAAGTCAAAGAAATAGATCCAACATCCAATTGGCTGTTCCCTATTACATCAATACCTGTAAAATATCAAGAGAGGAATTTAAAAACACAAAATGCTGCATATGTAACGATTACCACTATATAAAGGCTGGTTAAAAAACTGCTAAGAATCAGAAGAGGTCACAGAATCTTATCCCACTTATGTCTTAGGCTGTAAAAGGATAGATATGTTCCATTTCCTCTTTATTCGATGTTAATTCATTATCCTTTTTTTCTACTCAACATTTTTCAGCAGAGTCAACATTTTTCAAAAAGCAAAATTTATATCAGTACTGAATTTAAAAGTCTTATTTACCATTCATTTATTAACTTTGTTCCAACAAATATTCATTGAGAGCCAATATACACTAGATGAGATGTGAGGGTTGACTAGGTGGTAACTAGATGAAATACATGTGGTGGAGGTGGGGCAGGGGCTGGGAGGAGCTCAGCACACAGAGAAAACTGCAGAGGAGATGTCCGACGGAACTCCATGACAGGCAGTCAGCGCCAGCAGCAGGTGCTGGCGTGAGATGCTGAGGGAGGAAGAAGCCAGCTGGGAAATCACATTCCACCCACAGGGCTCAGGCATTAAGAGCCCACTGAGCAGGCTCCCTCTACACAGCCAGCAAGGAAGGGGCCAGGACACACCAGGCTGTGTGTTCTCAGCTGGCAGAGCTCCTGGCCATGGGGCACCCACAAACCCAGTCACCAATGCACCTCCCTCAACTCAAGATAGACAGAGTGTGCAGGCACCACAGTGAAGGCTTAAAAGCATGGGGTCAAATGTCCTGGTTCTGCCACACAATGTCCTGAGTGACTTTGGATAAGTTATTTCCAATGGCCAAGATTCCCCACCTAACAAACTGTGACAACAGGGCCAGCCTGATAGTGTTGCTTGGTGATTAAAGCAGACATCTGGGCACGGGGGCTGGCACTGTGAAGGGACTATAAATGCTAGCTATAGGCTCTTCAGTCAGTCAGTAAACAAACAGCTATCCTGTACCTCGTCTGTGTGAGGATTACAGAGATGAGGACATGGAAAGATGGGAATAAATCACAATTTCTCAGTCTCCAGGAAAAGCTGGCAATTGTTGAGTTCTATAATTTAGGATTTCCCTGCTGGTCCAGTGAGAATAAGAATCCTCCTGACAATGCAGAGGACACCGGTTTGGTCCCTGGTCTGCAAAGATTCCACATGCTGTGGAGCAACTAAGCCCATGCACCACAACTACTGAGCCCACGCAACTAGAGCGTGTGCTTAGCAACAAAAGCAGCCACGGCCTTGAGAAGCCCGCACACTGCAACTAGAGAGTGGCCTCCGCTCACCACAACTAGAGAAAAGCTCCTGCAGCAACAGAGACCCAGTGAAACCAAAAATAAAATAAACAAATTTTCTTAATAAAAGGAATCCGATAATTTAATAGCCATTGCCAGTACCAGGGAGGTAATTCTTTCCTTGGACATGCATGGCAAGATAACGTCTTTGAGCAGGAAGTGAATCCTTCTCCTTCCAAAGAGGACTTAAAACTTTTAAAATCAATACTGTAAATTGTATTATACATTAATAACATGCTATGTTAATAAATTATAAAGTGCCCCTGGTTTGTCCCTCCTCTCCAGCACTTTTATCCTCTCTCTGTTCATAATGGTATATTGCTGACCCTCCAGAATGAGTCACTTGGACGATAATGCTAATACTGTTATGCAAAGATACAGCAATGTCTCTGGAGAAAAACTTAAGTGTCTCTTACAGCTACATACAATAATATTGATGAACTTCAGAAATATATTGTAAGATAAAAGAGCCAGACATAAAAGGAATGCATGCTGCCCATGATCCCATTCAGATGAGAAACAAAAGCACAAAAAACTACAATGGAGTGAGGTTGGGAGTGTCATTATCCTTGGAGGGGAGCAGTGGATGTAACAATTAGAAGTGGGCACAAGGGGGCTTCTGAGGTTCAGGTAATATTCTGCTTGCTGGTTACATGATGTGTTCAGTTCCAGAAATTCACTGAATTATATACTTATATGCATAAGTTTCATATATAAGTTTAAAAAATAATCTATTTTTAATTTTTGAACTCAGCTCCCCTTCCAAAAGCATTCCCTTTTTCCTTTTTGATTGCAGTAGTATAGTTGCTTTACAATATTGTGTTAGTTTCTGCTGTACAACGATATGAATCAGCTGTATGTATACATATATCCCCTCCCTCGAGCCTCCCCCCACCATCCCACCCATTTAGGCCACCAAAGAGCACCCAGCAGAGCTCCCTGCGCTATACAGCAGCTTCCCATATTGCTTCTGCTGGATCATTCCTTTTTTTAAAAAGCTGTGTTTAATGAACCAAGCCTCTACCCAAAAAACTCTCCTATACAAATGCCTTAGACCTGACTCCACCTGGAATTCAAAGAGCTGATTATAAGATTTATTGCACAAGTATCTAATTTTAGTTCTAGAAAGAGTACCAGAGCAGTCTGTTTTTGGAAAGGAATTCAGAATTCACCTAGCTGAGTTTCTTGTTCTATAGGTGTAGAAAGAGGCCCAATATATTCCAGGGCAGCAGTCCTCAACCTTTTTGGCATCAGGGACCAGTTGTGTGGAAGACTATTTTTCCACCGGGGGGTAGGGGGAAAGGGGTGTTGGTTTCAGGATGATTCAAGTCCATTACATTTATTGGGCACATTATTTCTATTATTATTACATCAGCTCCACCTCAGATCATCAGGCATTAGATCCCAGAGGTTGGGGATCCCTGTTCCAGGGGAAGGGTCACGGTCATTTGTTTGGTGGGACTCCTACTCTTTCTACCAGGCCACAATGCTGGCGTTCCTGAGAAATGATCCCCTCAGAAGCAAACTTCCAAGGCAAAATGAGACAACAAACACAAAATGCTATTATAGTTATTTTCAAAATTCCTGCAACCTCATTCATGAGCTTTACCAACTTTGAGGGTAGGACATAAGTGGTTTATAGGATATGGTCGAAGTTAAATCAGTCATGGGACACAGAGACTGGTTAACATGTGCTGTGACTTGGGCCTCTGACCAAAATAAACCATGCCTTTCCACTGAAGAGAGCTTGCACTCAATTCCCAGATGACAGCAGGAAAGACCGGAATGAAGGGTGACTCCAGAAATCATCTAGGAGAGAGAATATGGCTGAGGAAGAACTTACTACAGACCTGGCGTCACTGAAAAGACTGCTTTTCACTGTCAAGCCTGGAATATGTTTCTTCAAGGATGAATATATATTTTTCTAATAGGAGAAAAAGTTTAATGGTATTTAAAACAGTGCCACTCCTACTGCCCTCTGCATAAACTACTAGAGAACATCCTACTGGGTCATGACATTTCTGGGATCATGAATCAAAGAGGGAAATCTGTAGATTCTGAAACCCTTAATCATTGTACATTAAAGTCATTTTTATCTTTTTCAGCTGAAACTATTTATTCGTCATCTCCTGGTACAAGGTGGGTTAGGTCAAGGCGATCTAGGTCATCAACAGAGGTGACTTGAAGAGCCACTGGCTCTTAGCAAACTTTCAAGTTGCTGAAGATGGCTTATGAGACAACATCCATGACAAAGAAAACTTTTTGCTAGCATTTAAACAGTAAAACTAGACCTTGACACTAGACATCCACAAATTACAGATTATCCCAGATTCATCATCTCTTAGCGCTGCAGACTCTGATGCAAATGGCAACCCCTAGGGTTGGACAGTACATAAGCTACATGACTGAAAGCTATGGCCCTCCAAGAAATTATATGCCACTCCAAGAAATTATTCTAGACCTCTTCAATTTCATTAAATCAAATTCATTTAAAGACCATCAGTACAACCCTGAATGGTAATAAATCATAAATCTATCTTTAGAAAACAGTATGCCTTTGAGATATTTACACTGAATCATGAATGTTGGCTAACAAGACTAGCACAAGGAGAAATCATAAAAGGAGGTACTAAAGGGCAGATAAAATCAAGAACTAAAAGGTGAAAAAGCAACTGACTTTGATCATTCAACTGTCAAAGAAGTCAGAGAATCTCAAGGCTGGTTTCCTTTAGAATCTTTGATTATATGTTTAACTATGTTAAAAAAAAAAAAAAGAATCAAGAAACTGTAAAAGCATAATTAAATTTGAACTCTACTAAAAGATCCTGATACAACAAATATCTCCAATTTTTTTTTCTTCAATATTCCTAGAATATGTTGGGTTAGGTTATTTAGATCAAACCTTCTGCTGAAGACAATTAAAAATCATGAATAAAATATTAAAAAGCATTTTCTTTAATATATCAGAGAGCTGACAAGATAGAAAAGAATCACCAGGCCAAAGGTTAAGCCAAAGCAGGAACTCAGGGAGATAATATAGGCAAGTTCAGTTCAGTTCAGTCATTCAGTCATGTTCGACTCTTTGCGACCCCATGGACTGCAGCACGTCAGGGTTCCCTGTCCATCACCAACTCCCAGAGCTTGCTCAAAGGAGCCACTTATGCCTGAGGGTATGAGTCTAATGAAGCAAGCTTGAGCTCCAGATACAAAATACAAAAGAACAGTTCAGAGACATGGAAAAAAGCAATACAAGGTCTAACATACACTTAAACAAAATTCAAAGAGCAGAGAAGAAGAGCCAATGTTTGAAGTTATAATGACAGACTGACCCCAAACTGGTAAAAAAAAAAAAACAAAAAAAAAACAACCTATCCACAGATCCAACAAGCCCAAAGAACCTCTACAATAAATAAAAAGGAACCAACACGTGAACAGAAAATAGTGAAATTGACAAAAACCAAAATCACAGAGAAAATCTTGAAAGGAGCCAGAGTAAACAAGACAGTTAACCTCCAAAGGAGCATCTGTAAGATGGACAGCTATCTCCTCAGAAGCAACAATGGAAACCAGAAGATGAACAAAAACTGTGATATTGTTCCCTACTTGCAAATCATCACTAAATAAATCCTAAAGATATGTTCAGGCAAAAAATGTAAGATCTGAGATGCAATAAAAAATGTGACCAGACCCATTCCTAACATTTGTAACATACAGGTCAAAAGTTTGAAAGGACATCCAGTTTGCCCTTATTATTCCACTAAGGCTCCATCTCAAACTGCAAGAGGCTTTGTGCACATGGATGTTGACACCTCAGTCCATAGATCTAAACCCCCCTCTCTCCTTTAAGCAGCTGTCCTTTGGTCATCCCTCAGGTCTAGAGGTATGTACACCTGCAGCATGGTTTGTCCTGGGGAAGAGGACTGCCCAGGTCCTGGAAATAGACACAGAATATCTGGACAGGAAATACCCGACTCCTGGGTTCCCAGTATACAATCTAGAAATAAGGGTTGGGGGAGGAGAGGCAGGTTCAAGGTGGGCTTGCCTTCCTTGTATAAAAAAGTCCTCATCCTTTGGAGAGGGATATGACTAGGGAAGGGCCAGAGAGGGAGTCTCTAAAGCATGAGACATAGGGCAGAGGCCACAGCTGCCCAGAGTTAAGGGTGATACTGTATAGCGGTAAATTCAAAATATAAAATATCAATAATATCTTGCAGGGATAAGTGAAACATGACAGAAAAAAATGGTAACTATATTTAATATATCAATTAGAAGATGAAAAGTGAAGTCAAAAAAATTAAAGTCTTCCAAGGTCCCTGTATTATCCTAGAGGAGGCTAAAGGTATCGATTATCTTCAGACATTGAAAAGCTGAGTAGATGCTGTAAATTCAATAGCACCTAGTAAAAAACAGAAGTGAGGTATATAATTTCCTAACTAGTGGAGGGAGGGGTGATTTTTAGAATATTCAGTCATTCTGAAAGGCAAGAAAGTAGAGAAAAATAAACAGAGAACAGTGAGGAAAAATAAAAGATTCTGGGTTTAAACACACATACAAATCAATAATTCATTAAATATAAATGGACTATCATTCAATTAAAAGGCAAAGATTGTAAGACTGAAAAAATACAAAATGCAACTATATGCTGTTTACAAGCACGCAACTAGAACAATGATACAGAAAGTTTGAAAATAAAAGGATGGAAAAGATATGCAATGCCACTACTAATCAAAAGAAAATTAATGTTTATGTTAATATCAGACAAATTATACTTTAAAGCAAAAAGCATGACCTATAAAGAAAATGATGCATTCATAAAAGAATTAATTCTGTAAGAAGACTAAACAAATCTACATGTGAATGCAACTAATAATACAGCCTCAAAATAAACAAACCAGTATTTTTAACAGAATACAAGGAGAAATAGAACAAATTCACAATCATACTGAGAGATATTCACACATCTCTATCAACAACTGATAAAATTCAAAGAAAGTCACTAAGGATATAGAATATTTGAATGGCAAATTAAACCAACCTGACTTAATGACCATACATGAACCTTACAGAGTACATAACCTTTTCAAGTACACATGGAATATTTATGAAAGCCAACCAGGCCATAAAAGAAGTCTCAAAAAACAGATTTAGGAAAAAGAAAAGGACTATGTTCTTTGACCACAACACAATTAAGCTATAATAAAAAGTTCAACTATTATTTAACAAATAACTTTTGGGTCAAAGAAGTCCTAACATATATCTGAAAATATTTGACTGGATCAATAATGAAAATATTATATCTCAAAACATGTAGGATAGAGCTAAAGATACTTAGAGTGAAATTTCTATTTTAAATGCACATATTTTAAAAAAGAGAAAGGCTGAAAATTAATGAGTTAAGTACCTTCTTAAGAAGTTTGAAAAAGAACAGCAAAATAAACCCAAAGAGGAGGAAAGGAAGTAATAAAAAAAAAGATAAAAAGACATAAAGGTTTTAATAAAGCTAAGGCTGTTCTTTGAAAAGACTATTGTGGCAAAATTAAGAGGAGGTTGGAGAGAAGGCTAAAGAAGGAGGTAAAGAGAGAGAAGTGTAAGTGAATAACCTATAGAAAATATTGTAAAAGCAATATAAATGAAAATGCTATAAACATAAAAGATAAAAGGATCTTAGGAAGAACTTTATTCAATAATTTTAAAAATCTAGATAAAGATGAGCAAATCTCTAGGAAAAAAATATAACTTTCCAAGAAGGAATCAAGAGGAAATAATAAACCTAAATAGATGTATAATTAAAAGGTCTCAAAATTTTCCCCACAAAGAAAACTCCAGGCCTAGATGTTTTCACAGGAATTCCAACCTCACAAAAAGTCAAAGAACAGACAGAAAAACACAGCCTAATTCATTACCAGGCTACGAGAACCCTGGTGCCAAAACCTGACAAGGAAAGTCCTCACGTTTTTACCCATTTTATAAATCAAATGAGACTATTCACAGAATTCTCCGGAATGCTCACAAAAATGTCTAGCAGCAATTTCAAAGCTTGTAATTTGAAGAAATATAGGACAAAAGGAACTATACCACACTTCAGCAACAAAATTTTTTGAAGATAAAATCACCAAGAACTAAAGCCAGACAACAATGCTGTAGGAGAAATGGCATCCTGTACGCTAGAAAGAAAAAAAAGTTCTAAAGTGGACAGAAAGTGGGTTAACTGTTAAGGGCTGAATATGAACTCCAAAACAGCACCTTTGGGTATCATTTGTCATAGCCAAAGTAAAGTCAATGATGAACTACACAGCATGATGATAATTTAAAGCTTTCTTGTTTCTAGGAGCAAAGGGAAGGAAAATAATTTGGTCTTCACAGTGCAAATGACTTTCTTAATAAGAACTAAAGGCTTTCTAATGCAGCAGGGGGGAAAAAGCTTTGTTCAATAAAACAAGTGAATCAATACCAGATATGTAAGATTAGAAATAAATTATATACTTAAAAGTAAACATTCACAAAACCTTGTAAAAGGTTGTTATATTTTTCCACTCTCTCATTCATCTCCAAATTTCTCCACTGTCCTATCTGCAATCTATCCTCTTGACTACCCATGTTTGAATTACCCAAGGCAAAGTGAAAGCCTACTTTCTTCTGCCCTCACTCTTCAGGCTCCTCCCCTAATGCTCACAGTAAGTATGTTTAGAACACACACAGAAAAGCATAAGGTACAAGAGCACACATGAGAAGTCATCTGCCTGCCTTTGAATCCAAGTTCCACCACTTAACAGTATAACCTTGGCCTGTTCCTTAACCTCTATGGACCTAAATTTTTCTTCTGAAAAAATGGAGGTAACAATAGAATCTACCTTATAGGGTTCTACAGGGATAAAATGAGGCCATATAATCAAGATCTTAGTATAGACAAGAAATGTTGGCTATTATTACAAGCATAATTAGAAGACAAGTTAATAGTATACTCCTGCACTAAATATAAACAGACTTCAGAATTATTTTTTGCATTCATTCAACTAGTTCACAAACATTTATTGAGGTTCTATTACATACCAGGTACTATGCTAGGGACTCAAGGTACTACATTAAACAAGACAGGAATCTATCCTGCCCTCAAGAGCTTACAGACATTATTTAGATTCACTGGTCATTGGTGTGGCCAAATAAGTGGTGGGTTGTTTTTTTTTTTAACTTAAAAGACACTTTCTCTTCATAGTCCATGAGACTCAACTTGATCTAAAAACCAAACCAAAGCACCAGAACGTAGTATCTTCTCCTACATAGACTTGGTCTCCACCTCACCTCACCCCAACCCTCACAACATGCAACTCCAGTCACAGCAGGCACTCAAAAAAGATTTTTGAAATTGATTTGGTCTGAAATTTATTGCTGTCTAATAATTCTATCAATATGTACAGGAGAGAAATAGAAGACTCCTTCAAAGCATCCTCAAGGTGTTGATCAGGCCAGGGGGGTAGGAGCAGAGATGAGGCAGAAACGTGGGGTTTGGAGCCTTGGGAGATGGTATTTGAGAGGAAGGGAGTCCTAAGGAAAGGGAACTGCCCGCCAACACTCTGTGCCTTGCCTTGCTTTTGTTGTCACATCAAGCCAGCTCCCAGGTGGCCAGGTGGTAAAGAATCCACCTGCCAATGCAGGAGACGCGGATTCAATCCCTGGGTCGGGAAGATCCCCTGGAGAAGGCAATGGCAACACACACTAGTACTCTCGAGTTGGACATAACTAAGTGACTGAGCATGCATGCCAACTCCTGTTCCAAGTCCCCATTTGGTCATTTATTAGCTGTGTGACTCTGCTTAGGTGTTTTAACCTTGTTTCTAACAGTAACTTATCAGCATTTATTATAACTATGTGAATTCTAATTTACATTAACTATAATAAATATTTGCATTGGTGACAAGATTTTTATTATTTATACCAGAAATCATCCCTACTTATGAGTCTCAGAGGAAATAGGAAATCCAAGTCAATAGTAACCTCAGAAGTTCTATTTAGAAGGGAGTTAGGAGCAGAAACCCGTTTGGGAGGAGTCTTTGGAAGCCGCATATGTATGCACAGCACTTAGGGTAAGAAGAGAACTTCAATGGTCCATTTCAAAACATGAGAAATGCTGTTGAGAGATAGGGAAGCCAGTCCAGGGAGATAGAAAGGGGAAAACTGTGAAACAAAATCCCAAAGAATTCTAGGTAAATGATCCTTCTCCTTCCCCAGATTTTACTGTACCATGTAATTTCAAAATCTGTACCCATTACTGAAGTTATTCAAAAACAATTGGATTACTGAGAAGAAATAGGTCAACGATAGAATCCCCAAGGAAGAGAAAATGTCTGAAGAAAAGAAGGCTCCAAGTGGGAGTGAAGAGTGACAAAGCAACAACAAAACGAATACAGTGGTTAAGGGGAGGGGAACTTGAAAGGGGGTAATTTGAAAGGAAATACAAACATGTTCATTATTTCTACATTTTCACACAGAAAGAAACTCACTCACCTGGCAGGAAGTTCAGAAGAAAAGATGGAGAAATTCTGCACAAGTCTAAAAATTTTTAAAAAAGGAAAGAATCAGACCAATGGAAACCAGGCCTTCTTGGCACCGTGACTCTTCAGTACTATAGTGAGCACATTGGCCAAGGACTCCAGGCCCCTAGCTGTCTACCAAGGCTTGAACTTGGCAGCAGAGTTACAAAAGAAATGGAGGAAGAAAACCTTACTCTTAAGAAACTTATTACAAATTGGAAGACAAGCCAAAGTCAGTTTGGAGGCTGACCTTGTTAATATTTAGTAGCCTGTATTACTACTCGGGCTTCATTAACCACATCACAGGGGCACTGAACAATGAAGTGATCAGTTCTGAGGCAGGGCGGTCTTTTTGAGAGACTCTACTTCATTAGCCCTTTCTTCAGTTTTTGTGACTTAACTTCCCTAGAACCTAAACTCCCTGACCAAGGATTGGGTGAGTCATTTATGGCACTTGCATCCCCACAGCCCAGGGCAGAATTCTTTCTCCACAGAGGAGCTGAATAAATAACTCTCTACTGATTGTCCAGTTTGGCTCACAGTTGGAAGTGGGCGATGGAGGCACTGGCAATGACCTGAGAGAAGGCCAAGGCAGATGCACTCTGGGAAAAGGAAATCGTGTGCCCACTCAGGACAGAGCACATTACTGACCACCTGACTTGCATGTTTCAGAATATTCCATCATGCTTTGCTTCAAAACCAAAACATGGGCACAGCTATCAGCTCAAAGATGACAGTCACTTCACACCATGCTGTCCCCTTATATGAAATACAGACATAATGATGTTCAAATCAAGAACTGCAAGAGGTAACAATCTATAGTGATCTTGGAACCAACTGATCTACTCCTGGCTTCAGTCAACAAACTGTTAAGACAGAAGTTCAATGCTCAAGGACGATACAGGATAAGAATTCAAAGAGGAAATAAGAATTTAGAGATGTAGATTGACACGTACACACTACTATATAAAAAATAGGCTTCCCTGATGGCTCAAATGGTAAACAATCTGCCTGCAATGCAGGAGACTCAGGTTAGATCCCTGGGTCAGGAAGATCCCCTGGAGAAGGGAATGGCGACCCACTCCAGTATTCTTGCCTGGGAAATCCCACGGACAGAAGAGCCTGGAGGGCTACAGTCCACGGGATAGCAAAGAGTTGGACATGACTGAGCGACTAACACTTCCACTTTCATATATAAAATAGATAACAAGTAAATACCTATTCTATAGCACAGGGACTCTACTCAATATTCTGTAATGACCTATATGGGGGAAGAAGTTTTTAAGAAGAGCTGAGATATATATATATATATATATATAT
>NC_057419.1:22256830-22329096 GCF_019320065.1 Cervus canadensis
AAAAAAAAAAAAAAAAAAAAAAAAATTTAAAACAGATAAAAAACAAAGAGGAAATAAGAAGTCATGGTGAATTACTATTGATTATATGCTCTTTAAGAGGGAAAAAAAGGATTAGCTCTTAATAAAGCCCAGTATGTCAGAAAAACTTCATTAAGCAATGTTTAAAGACAAAAAGGAAAGCCAAGCAAGATGTCCTGTCCTAGGATGAACAAATTACAAACACATGTACCAATGCTCAACATGGAGTGAATGGAAGATTAACAACTGTAAAGCATTAACATAATCAAACAAAGAAACAAATTGATTGTGACTTGAGTATAGAAATAATTTCACTTTATATTTGTGTAAATGAGAATTTTCTGCATAGGAGTTTTTGATGAAATTTCACAACCCAAACACGTTGCCTCTTCCAAAACATTACTGATAACCACAATAAAGCATGCTGAGTGGTTCCCGGTAAACAAGTTTATTAATAAACAACATGAGTCTCTCTTTACTCCTTTGGAACATTTTCAGGTAGAAAAATAGGGCAAGCGACAATGAAATTTGTTTTGCCTACTGCATGAAAAAATTTAAAAGCCTGATAATACCCAAAGCTGGAAAGCATGTTCAAGGGAACATGAGAAATGAACTCTTGCTTACACTGCTGGTGGATACATATACTTTGAGAGAACAGTTGAGCTACGTTTTGAATTTTTAAATGTGCATATCTTTTGATCCAGAAATTCTAATTCCAGAGATTGTCCCTACAGAAATAGCGACACACAGACACAAAAATATACAGACAGATACTCTTATTGCAGCTTTGTGCAAGGGTGGAAAAGCCTAAGTATCCATCAGTAAATGAATAGTTAAAAAAAGGATGGTCCATCCATATTCTGAAATGTTATACAATGCTTAAGAAAAATGAAGTTGATCTGCATGTATTGATACATAGAGATGGTCAATATGTGTAAGTCATGCAAAAAAATCAAGTTTCTTAATACTGTAGCTACTAGGATATGTTAAGAAACAAACAAAGCTCTATATATGTATGCTTATTTGTATAGCGACAAATGTGGCCACATACAAAAAAGCCTGGAAGGAGACTCACCAAGCCTCCATAGAGAGGCATGTGACGGGGGAAAGGACGAAGGCCAACAGAACATGGGCACAGGTTCATGTATGACTTATACAATTACATGTATTTTTTTTCTAGCAAAAAGCAGAACAGAGGGAGGCTGGGCCAAGCCATCCAGGTTTTTCAAAGAGAACGCACAAGCTCAGAGGGAGACTAACTAGAACATAAAGCCATCACTAGCTCAGCTGGATGCCGTCTCCCCTGGACCCACTCTAGAACAATTAGAAAGGCCCATTGAGAGCACAAAGACTTCTGCTACCCAGCCAGGGAGCAAGAACTCACTTGAGCAAGCTGTGGAAAAGAATGTCAAAAGCAATGATGTGAAAATGGCTGATGGACACAGAGGCCTAAACTTAATTACAGAACTGCCCATCTGTCAGCCTCTGGATCTGTCTTTGCCACTATCACTGCCACATGTCCACCGCCCTTTATCTCCACAAGAAACTAAGCAGGACTTGGGATCTGATGAGGATCAGCACCAGCACTCCAGTAACAAAACAGAATGCCTGCCAATGTTTGGGCTTCTTACATCATTGAAAGGAAAGGGCAAGTCACAAAAGGAACCATACTGACTTATGTAAGACATGGCACAGAACAGAGAAGCTTCTCAGAGAAGAACAGCAAACTCACCAATTGCTAGGATTAACTGAAACCTCCCACAGCTGCAGACTGCCCCAAACCATGACATCAGGAAGGCTGGAAATGCATCCAACTTCCTCTATTTATCAAGCTGGCTAAAACCCAGGGTAATACCAGCATAACCAGAAAAAATAAAAAAAGAGAGAGAGAGAGAGAGACAGACCATACCAGTGGCTTGGATGGTAAGGAAATTATCTCTGATTGTACTCAGAGCTAGCTCCAGAGCAGAGGAAGCTCAGAGCGGCTGCATCCAAGAACTGGAACGCCTGTACTCACTGGCTGCTCAGAGCCCCAGGTACTGACTGTGGGGTCCACGCATCCTGGGATAATCAGCAAAACCACTGGGTAACTGCACAGGTAACTGCAGCTCCAGACAGTTGCCCACTGTCCTCTTGGGTAATGTGATGCTGGTCCAAGGAGCAACCAAAACAAAACCCAGTGATGTGATGTGCAGCATCCTGAGGGCTCACTGCTTCATTGAGAACTTAATGATTAATCAGTGGCCCAGACTGAGGGGCAGAGAGTGGCTCACAGTTCCTGGCAATGACACCAACACCATGGAAGAAAGGACCAGTGGCCAAAGGCCTCAATAAATTGGGAAGAGGAGCATAAATAAGCAAAGGGAAGCTTCTCCACAGTGGTAGGAAAAGCAAATTGCACAGATGGAGAGGATGAAGGTGAGGCTGGTCGGCAGATACAGAAGGTCAGGGATATGTCGGGCTTGGCTACAGACTGGTGGGTATGGCCATCGAGGAACAAACAAGCATGGTTCTCAAACTTTGTGATGGCCCCATTACTGAGGGGACCCCACCTAATAGGATCTTTACCTGCACAGACTGGTTCAGTTCTGGATGCCACCATTCAAGAGGAGTCCAACTGAGATGGTTCTGTAAGACTTCAAAGATAATTAGTTGAACAAAACTCTACTGAAGGCCTACTGTGTGCCAAAGAACAGGGCCACTCTGTTGGGGTGTGCAGGTTACACCCTTGCCAAAGGCACTTAGCAAAGAGGACCATAAGAGCCTGAATGCAGAACGCTAGGCTTTCCGGAAGCTCCATATGAACCAGGTACAGTGGGAGCTTCAAGGAAGGGAACCTAAGCTGGCAGAGGGAAACGAATCTAGGAGGTTCCTCCAGGAGGTAACAGTCACGCTGCCTCTTAAAGGATGTGCAACTCCCTTCACATGAAGAGGTGGGAACAGGCATTCCAAAGAGAGGTAAGTGCCTCAACTGAGACATAGAGCCAAAGACTGGCACAGAGTGGGCAGGACTAGAATCAGTCTGGCATCAAAAGCAAAGCAGAGAATGGTCAGAAGGGACCTGAAGGGATGGAGCAGGCAACCAATGAAATGTATTAAAAACATAATCTGTGAATAGACTGGAAAAAATCCACACTGCAAGTCCAGGTGGAGGTTACGATGGATTAGGAATAATACCCAAGGTATTATTTGTGTACCTATTATGAGGTACCCAAGGCCCTCAGAGAAGAACCGTGACAGGGAGGTGGTCTTCATCTCTGCCATGGGCACAAGGCGATGATAAAAGGTAGCTTTAAACTACAGCCCAAAGTATTTAAATTAAGAGAAGCATCTTGCTTTGGAGCATTGTTAAATTGTAGAAGGAATTGCGTTCTGAAACATCTAAGAAGATGACTGCTTTCTTTTTTTTTTAATATTTATTTATTTATGGGTGATATTCTGTTTGTTTGGCAGAATCATTACATCATTGGTAATATTTATTCATTTATTTGGTTGTGCCGGGTCTTAGGTGCAGCACATGAAATCTTCATTGCAGCATTAAGACTCACTACTTGTGGCATGTGGGCTCCATTGCTCTGCGGCATGTAGGATCTTACTTCCCTAACTAGGCATCGAACCCAAGTTCCCTGCAATTCAAAGTAGGTGGTCTCTTAACCACTAGACCACAATGGAAGTCCATGCGAAGATGACCTCTTAGTCACGCTGGTGATGCTGGGTCAGAGGTGGAATGAACCAGGCCAGGGTAAGGAGCTGGCAGACCTCTTGGACTGTTGGTCCAATGCTGTTTTTTCTGGAGCACTGAACGTTTCCTTTTCTCTCCTCCTCCCTCTCCAGTTTTCTCATCCTCTCTTCCCTTCTACTCTCCTTCATCCTATGGTTTCCCTCTTCTCCTTCCTCCCCTTCCAAAGCCTGAGGTTTTCCAAATGTATCCAAGGGGCTAGAATGTTGATGGTTACCTCTGCCCAGAGCTGAAGAGGGTATTAAAGAGCACAAAGGGAGGGACCCCCTTTGAATGACTTCTTGATCAGCAGACCCGACCCCCTGGGTGAGGCAACCACAGGTCTCCCTGAAACATGGCGGAACTAAAGGTGTTTCCAAACTTAGGGCATGCCTTTCCTTAGGGTGTAAACAATTACCACCTTAAGTGTGTATCTGTATGTAAGGATGTACCAATGAATTCTTTCTCAGAGCATTCATTGTCTATTTCACAAAAACACCTACTTGATTTTTTTAATGACAGTCGTATTAAGCTATATTCATACAAAGTTAACTAGACATGAACTTTCTTCCTTTTGTATGAAAACATTTCCCGAAGAAAACCGAATTTAGATAACTACTGCCACATTAAATCAATCCCAACTGCCACACCTGAGGCTTTCTAATTAACTCTCAACTCCTCTTTCCACTGGATAGCAACAAATTCTGATCATTTTCCTCTAAAACTATGCTTTGATACTGTGTTTTCAGTAATGAAATAAAATATGATGAAAAGATACACAGATGAAGAAAAAACAAACAATTTTAAGTGTAGGATGGGTTCCACCAAGTACTAAGAAAATCACCATGTCAATTTTTCCTTTTTTAAAATATTTATTTATTTGGCTGTGCTGGGTCTTAGTTGTGGCATGCAAACTCTTAGTTGCAGAATGTGGGATCCAGTTCCCTGACAGGATCGAACCCGGGTCCCCTGCATTGGGAGCCTGGAGTCTTAGCCACTGGACCACCAGGAAAGTTCCCAATTTTTCCTTTGTTAAGTTTTTGCTGCATCTTCAACACGACTTAAAAATTAAGTCTACTGCCTTAAAGTTTTCTGTTTCCAAATACATTTGCCACTTGAGACGTACTAAACATTTAACTGCTCCTTAGTCCAATTCCAGGGAGTAAGAGGAGGAAACTTTTGCCCATAAAGTTTTTCTTGTTCCCACTGGAAATGAGTAAGAAATTACATTATTATCCAGCCCTATTCAACAGATAAACTGTAGAATATAGGAACTTGGTGATTTATAGTATCATTGTAAAATTCAAGGCAAGGGCCTTAATCTCTACACTGCTACATCTCTGCCAATCCTGCCAGCAAAAGAGTTCTAGCCTTTCCCTTCTGCGGGAGATTGCAAAACTGGCCATAAATTCTCCCTATGCCAGTATGCCAATCCATCTGCACTGTGACTGCAACTCCTCCTAGCAAAAGGGAGGATTATCTCTTTCTCCACCTCTTGAACGTGGAATGGACTCATTTGCTCTGCCTAACAGGACATTGGCAAATGTGATGCCACCAGAAGCTTGAAAAGTGCTTTGAACTTCTCTGGCGGTCCAGTGGTTGACTCCACATTTCCAGTGCAAGGGACACAGGTTTGATCCCTGGCCAAGGAACTAAGGTCCGACATGCCACATGATGCGGCCAAATATTTCTTTTAAAAAGTGCGTGACTGTGGAAGTTTGCACTTTCCTGCTGCTCCTGGAACCTCGAGCCACTATGTGAGGGGGAGAACAAGCCTGAGTTAGCCTGCTGGGTGGTGAAAGGCGTGTGCCCAGTTACCACTACCATGCCAACCTCCAGCACAGAGTCATCTAGCTGACTGGCAGGGGACTGCAGGGACATGAGTGAGCAGAGAGACACCAGCAGGACCGTCCAGCTGAGCCCAGCCCACACTGCAGACTCCAGAACTGGGAACAAATGAAATGGCTGTGGCTTTATCTAAACCACTAAATGCTGGGGTGTTTTGTTACACAGAAAAATCTAGTTTATGCATCTTCCTTCTTCCTTTCCTCTTCATCTTTCTCTTCCTCTCTAGCTACCTTTCCTCCCTTTCATTATTCCCCCCATGCTTCTTGCTTTTCTCTTTTCCTTCTGCGAGTACTACAAGTACCCATTTAAGGACCCACAAGGCACAAAAGACAGTGGCCTGGGCTAGTTCAATTCAAAGGTGGTCTCATTTCCTCCTAACCCATCCCTCTGAAGCCAGCATAATACAGATTCTATGCATCTCACATGGTCTCTGGGATGCAATCATAAAGCGACCGGCAAGATGTTTCTAGGACTGGCAGGCAAGAGGGTGGACTCTTGGCAGTTTGCAGCTCATCTCTGGGCTTTTACTGGTGAAAATCTCCCTGGGAGAGTCATTTATCATAGTGGCCTGTGGAGTAGACTCCTGAGGCGTCCTAGCTCTCCCCTTGCCCCGTTACTCCTTGCCACCAGAGGGGACGTACGATACGAAAATGGGCCTTTCAGGCCAGACACCCAAGGGTTAAGGAGCATAGCCCAAGACCCCTTCCCTTACTTGGCCACCCTAAGTGACTGAAAGATGTATTTATAACTACAGGAAACAATGCACTATGAAGTGGGAAAATGCTTAGATTTCCATTTGTTTACTACATGAATATAAGAAAATCAATAGGATCATCTGGCTAATGACATCAAACCACTCGGTACAACTCAGAAGCCACAAGAAGGTCATTTCTTAAAACGCTTTTCTTTCCTCTTCCTCATTTATAGTCTGTACTTTACTTCCACTCTAACTTATTTTTCCCCTGAATGATGTTTTCACAGACTTTTTAAAAGCTTACTTTTCCCTGGCGTCCTGGAACCTGTCATTTGTTTGTGGTTACAACACTAAATGTTTAGAAAGGGCAAATTAGATGTCAGGGTTGGATAAATGGTCACTTTTCTTAATGGTGTTTTCAATGGAACTCTTTTCTCCCTAGGATTCCCTGCAGAGGTTCGCTTCTTCTTCAGGTGCATGTGTGAAGGTATTCAGAGACTGACCATCAAACTGTCAGGACAACAGGGGTTTTACTGCTTCCATCAACAAGAGTAAATCAGAAGTATACCCTCTGGAACACACTGCTAGGATTTTTTTTCTCGATTTCTCAATGCCAGGTTCTGGAAGAGCTGAGGAAGACTTTATTGCCTCAGGTGTCCTCCAGTATCTCCCTTCTCATGTTCCACAACTATCTATAGAACCCCCCTGTATAAAGAGAATTAGTTGTCCTCCTCCTCATCTGTTCTTGATAGTAATCATGCCTTCCACTTGTATGGTGATTTATGGCAGACAAAAAGCCAAGAGGTACTCAACAATGGAGACCACAGATGACAAGATGCCATTCTGTATTCCCTCTCTCTCCCCACACAAAGAAAAGCAGGTTCAAGGAGAATACACATTAAAAAGGAGATCAAAACCAAGGAGGGGCATTAGAAAACAAACAGCAAGGACACAAGGACTTCACATTTGTATTATCAAATATCAAACCACAAACAGGGCTCTCTGGTGCCCAAAGAGAAAAAGAATCACGTTCCATTCTGAATTCATCCATGAAGAGGAGAAAACACAGTTCTTCGAGGAAGCAGAGTTTTTCCTTGTAACTAGTCCTTTCACTGAACCTGCTCAGGGCTTGTCCATACTTGCTATGGCCACTTTCTCTCTTCCCAACCTCTCTGGAAATTATTTCAAACAGGATTTTGTGCTACTCTTGTCAAGGTCGGCCAGGACTCCCACCTCACAGAGCTCAGCAGTGACTTCTCAGTCCACGGCTAAATCCTCCTGTCAGCAGCCTTTGACGGTTGATAACATCATCTATAGGAAGTTGGCTCCTAATTAAGACTCCCTTCTAAAATGGAGGCTGGCCCATTATTTGCACTGGGAAAGGCTAAAGGGGGATGTTCTGGAAAAGCCAGAAACATCTTCATTCCAATTCCTACTCACAGATGAACAGTGTTATAAAATGTGCTCGAGTTCTAAGAGCTCTGAGGACACAAAGATGGGAGTGACTAATTCTATCTTTTGTGTGTTTGGGAGGTGGAGGACTGAGAAACTTGTTCCATATCAGCAGGACTGAAGGAGAGGCTGCCCTGTTAAAAGTAGCCTAGCATAGGACTCCTCTCCTACCCTCAGAGTTCTTAATTTCTGACTAATAACTAAAAGACCACCTGTCAAGGCTTGATTTTTCTGTTTTTGCAAAGCACTGATACCCATTAAAGACTGCGAGCTTCAACTGATCAAGTCAGCTTTACTGGTGAGTGGGGATCACACAGGCATGGGTGACCGGGAAGAGCCCTGCGGGGTCAGACACAGACAACAGGAGCTCTGAGATGGGCACCTGCTGTTAGTTCAGTGAGGGCAAAAGGGAACGGATGGGGAAGAGATGCCCAAGGAGAGTTTGCCTACATTAGAGGTTTAGGTTTGCTGGGCTGGTCCTTAGAAACCAGAACTCAATCCCATTCCAAGCAGCTCTCCTACATCCAGGAAAACCTCCCACTTGCTGGCTGGTCTTCTCATTTCTTTTTCTCCCCCATAAGAATATTCTTTGCAAGCATCAACACTACCTGCTCCTTTTGTTTATACTGCCTTCAAGTGACTCTACTTGGCTACACCGGAAGTGGAATTAATTTTTTTCAGACAGGATGGTGTAAGGTAGGGTGGGGAAAGCCTGTGCTGATGGAAACTCCTCTCTCACCGGGGAATCTGGCTGTGACACCAAGCCCTGGCCTCACACCAAAACAGGGCCGTCCATATTTTTTTTTTTTAGTATTCCCCTCTTTGACCCGCCCAGGGTGTTTTTCCAGGAGACCTGGCAAACAACAGCATGACAGGTTCAATGGTTTTCATTGACAGCCCCAGTGGAGTCCTCCTCTGAAAACTGCAAAACTGGACACACAAACAGTCCATAAAAATCATACCTCCCACAAGTGTCTGGATGCTGCCTTTTGCCTAATGACCCTCCAGCACTGATGCAGCATGGGTGGCTTCGTGGTATTTTTTTTTTAATGATTTTTCCAAAACTGAGGTGTTCCAAGTGGTGAGAGAGTATTGTTTTTTTCCCTTACAGCAAAAGTCTAACTCCCCAGACATTTTTGGAAATCTGGAGCAGACCATATGAGTGGTCCCAAAGTTTCAACTTTGCCACCAGACCCCAAAGTCTCCTTGAACCTGGAGGCACATTGGGCTTGCCTGTTAGAAGGTCTATAGTGAAGTCACTCAGTTGTGTCCGACTCTGTGATCCCATGGACTGTAGCCTGAAAGGCTCCTCTGTCCATGGGATTTTCCAGGCAAGAATACTGGAGTGGGTTGCCATTTCCTTCTCCAGGGGATCTTCCTGACCCAGGGATCGAACCCGGGTCTCCTGCACTGCAGGTGGACTCCTTACCATCTGAGCCACCAGGGAAGCCCTATAACTCACTCTAATACACTGCAGGAAAGTATTGTGATATCCCGTGTGGGCCAGTTAGTTTGACCTTGAACTCTACGAGGGGTCAGCAAACTTGATAGCAGAAAGGCAGCTCCTTCCACCATGCGGACCTTGAGCTTGCTACTTAAGAGAATGGAGGCCAAAACATTCTACTGGTGAAACTGGCAACTCAACTAGAATGATAATTAGAATGCTGAGGAAAAAAGTAAAGATTACTTCTCTTCCAAAGTATAACACACATTAGTCTCAGAAATAGATGAAAAATTTCACAGTAAAAAACTGCAAAGTGAATATGAAAGAGAATATTTCAATCCATCTCTTGGGTTCTCATTGGAAACGGTCGGGCTGAAAGGAAATGAACCCAAGTGGGAAAGTTGGGTTACAGCTGGTGGGGTATCTCAGGAAGGAATATTCAGTAACTTCCTCGTGAATTGTCAATAAATATTAACCACAGTAAAGGAAGGTCGCCATGCCCACTCATGAAGCAAATGGCAGAGTGTTTAAAGGGACATAAGCCCCTGCCTTTGAATTCTGGCTCTGCTACCTGCTGCTCCTAAAACCTTCGGGCAATTAACTCAGTCTATCTGTGTGCCTCAATTTCTCCATCTATAAAATGGAGATAATATCAATAGCATCCATCTCACAGTTGTTGGTACATATAAATGTGTCACTACACATGAAACACCTAAAATAATCCCTGGCACATAGCAAATTCTCAATAAATAGTAAAAATCAATGTTGTAATTAGAAATATATGTTGAAAATAGCATCTCATATGGGCACGATCTGCCTGAATAAAGATGTAGTGTGCTTGTGCAAGAAAAGAAAAAGGGCACAGTATCTCAAAAGAGCTGCTGTTAAAACTCATGTTCCACAAGTATTATAAGCTGCTTTTAGTTATTCTACAGTAATCATGCCAAATTATTGACGAAATTGCCAAAGCGCTTTCACATATAGGATACTGCAGAAGAAGGGGGGGGGGGGGAGACAAGATATTTTTACTGAGTCCTGATGAGAACGAATATGTAACTTTAGCCTGCCACAAGCCACAGGACACAGCTGTCTCAGATATTGAACATCTTGCCAACTGATGGTCCTTATCCATAAAATGGGAATAATCATAGTATTTGTCTCCTAAAATTCTTGTGAAGGAGTAGTGAGTAAGTACAGGAAGCGTGCTGAGCAGAGAGTGTGGCTCATATTAATAGTACATGTTCAAAACACTTAGCTATGACCTCACTGCCATCATCCACTGCTCAGGTGTGTCAGGCACTTGGCTGATTGCTTCAAAGGCCTGGGCGGCGGGTGAAATTGAACGAGATTCTCTAAACACAGTCTGTGTGGGCAGTGGGCCCACTACCCTTCCTGTGTTCCTTCCACTCTGGCCATCCCACTTTGCCCAAGCCTTCCTTCCACCTCCCTGCCCTGGGCTCTTCTCCTCATACCCATCCCATCATCACTGCCCCCCCACCTCACAGGACCACAGCGAGAATCCCTGTTGATCTCTGACTATGGTCTTAAAATGAGCTTCCTGTCTCAAAACTCATCAACCCTTTAAACAAACTCAGATGGCTGAATTAATAACTTTGTCATTTGTTAAAGGAATTGGGGGACTGGGGGAGAAAATGAGGATGATATTTGAGGGGCCAGGGCCATCTTTTAGGGCTTTATTCTCTTGCAACTGAGAACCCTGCACAAGGGTCGTCCCCACCCTGGTCCCTTGCACGGAGGGGATGTGTGCGCCACCAGGCTCAGTGGACTCCCCATTTGACAAATATTTAGTGAGTAAATACCATGTGCCAGGCACTACATGAGGTGCTAGGAACGCACTGGTGAGCAAGACAGATACAACTGTGCCCTTCTGGAACTGACATGCTGGTGGGGCACTCAAATAAAAATGTAAATGAACAAACATATGAGACAATTACAAGTTTTAAAGAGGGTTGTGGAGCAAACACACA
Source organism: Cervus canadensis (assembly GCF_019320065.1). NCBI lineage: Eukaryota > Metazoa > Chordata > Mammalia > Artiodactyla > Cervidae > Cervus > Cervus canadensis. The sequence continues at coordinate 22,267,993 of NC_057419.1, forward strand.
GCTGAATTATATTCTTAGAGGAGACAGTGGGACACAAAGAACGTGCAACTTGTTCCATATGATAAAGGAAATCAGCAAATAAAAGCATGTTACCACAAGATCTTTCTATTAAGACATTCACATTGGCAAGAGTCAAGCTAACGTGTTGCCAATATGCCAACAGACCTTAACTTGCAGTGGGGAAGCTTGCTTTCGCACTCCACTCTCTGCCGTGTTTTTTTCCTTTATTTCTGGGGTTGGGACCAGGCTGCACCAGTGCTTTGATATTTTCTCAGAGCAGTTTCAGATGAAAACATGAAGACAGGTTTATCTTAAAGGAATCAAAATTATAATCCTTAGAGAACTAAGTAAATCTTCACTTGCTTATAAGCTGTTTAGCTAAAGTTCTATGATAAAACTGTTCTTCTTAATACACCTCAAAATGACAACCCTGAGGGAAGGGGTGGGATTATGGGTGGATTATATTTGTGGCACTGTGGTTTTCTGTAATTTTTCAAATTTTAGCAATAAAGCTACACTATTTTGAAAAACAAAAAAAGTAATCTCACAGGCCTATTTGGGTTTTTTTTTCTTTCTATCCAACAGCAAAACAAAACTACACGAAAAACATTATTAGCAGCTCAGTAATCTACCTAAGTATTAGGAAGAAAACTAAAGCAGGTTAGTAGACACGAAGTGTGTGGGACGGTATGGCAAGTTAGAGAAGTGGTCTCTGAAAGCATCATGAGACAATGACGTGACAAAGACCTACGGAAGGAGGTCAGGGGGTGAGGCCGGAGGCTTGCTGGGGGATGAACACTGCAAGTGGAGGGCTCTGTACCCTGCAAGAAGGATCCTCTACCACCTGTTAACCCAGACGCACAAAATCACTTCTCAAGGGAACAAGTCTGGACTTAATGGAAGCAAAAAATGAGTCAGAAGAAAATGAACTGATGAGTTGGCACAGCACTGAGATAAGAAACCACTGCTACAGACTAGGTTGGGCAGGATTCTAAGAGCCTTATTTGTACTAACTCAAGCCCAGCGACAACCCTAGCTAGGGTACGTATATAATTTAATGTTCAGACTGGAGCAGCTGGGAGTAAAATGAGACACTATTACTTAATGCAGACAAAGCAGGCATGAACCCGAGATGCCTCGGGCAAACTGGGATGCATCACCACCCTACCCAGAAGGCATATTATTATAACTCCTTCACAGAAAAGGAAACTGAGGCACAGCACAGAGGTCACAGAAGTAAGTGGCAGAGTGAGGATTTGAACTTGGACAGCCTAGGTTTAGAGCTCACACTCTTGATGCCTACCTAGTATCGCCTGCCTGTGTTGTGTACGCTAGGAAGCTCCCAGTGCTAAAAAGCTGGGTTGTCTGTATCATCAGTAAGATCAGGCCAGGAAATGCACCAGCTGTGAGAGCTAAACATCACCACTTTACAAGAGCAGCAGCCCTGGACAACCCCAGTAACCTCTCTGGTTCAGTGACCTGTAAAACAAAACTACTTTGATACCCACCCTGATACCGCTGCCACACTCATGACAAGGCCATAGTTCATAAAGATGATTTGGAAGCTGAAAAGCACAACATGCATACTAATTATACAATGTTATCATAAATAAAAATTTGCAGGGACTTCCCTGGTGGTCCAGTGGCTAAGACGCAGCACTCCCAACACAGGGGACCTGGATTTTGATCCCTGGTCAGGAAACTAGATCCCACATGTCGCAACTACGAGTTCACGGGCCACAATGAAGGTTGAAGATCTTGAGTGTCACAACTAAGACCCAGTACAGCCAAAACACAAATAAGTAAATAAAATCTGCATTTCTCTGCAAAGGGCCAAAGAGTAAATATTTTCGGCTTTGCCCATATGGTTCTGTTACAACTATTAACCCCACAGACAACCTGTAAATAAATGGATGTGGCTGTGTGCTAATAGAACTTTATCTACAGAAAAAGGTGGACGGTTACAGGTCAAAGTTAGCCAACCCCTGACTTAAAGAAATGCTATTTAAAATTGCAGCCCTTCCATGCTCCCTGTGCCGCTTTTCTGATACATTTTCCTCTACAGATAGCATGAATCACGATCTAACATAATGTGTATTTAATTTACTTTATCATCTGCTTCCCTCACTAGAAAATAAGCTTTGTCGAAGGCTGAGGTTTTGTCTGTTGGGTTCACTGTTGAGTCTTCAATGACTAGAAGAGTGCCTGGGCATAGTAGGAATGTTAGAAAGACTTGTTGAAAGAGAGCATGGATGAATGGAGAGATTTTGAAGGAGCTGGACATACTATTGTGGAAAGAAGGGAAAATCCATGGCAAGTAAAAAAAGGAAGCAGAGAAAAAAATGATATCTAAAAACCTAGGGGAAGAAAAATGACTGCAAATGAACTCAAACTCAATTTTGCGATTCCTTGTAGGCAAAGGGAAAAATGATTATTTCCAAAACCAATTTTGTGGGTTGTGAACATTTGGAAGAACTAAAGCCTTATAAAACAATTTCCGAAATAGCTGGTTAAAACCTAAATGAATTATTGGCTTAATTTTAGTTATAGAGAACAGCTTGAGGTTTGTTGCAGATCAACTAATTATGAGTGTATGTCTTTGTGTACACACACACACAAGTGTGTGCACATTTAATCTTTCCTCTCTTCCGATCCTGACAAATGTGGGTCCTGTTTACTGGGAGTGGTCTGAGGAGTGGTAAGGAATTAATTCAGCATACTTTGTAGGGAAACATACATATTTGTCCCTAGTTAACATCAGGGCTTGGCAAATTGTAGTGTCATTCATTCTGATTCTTCTTCATAGTTCAACTGAAGGTTAAGGTTAACAGCAAAATACTGCTGAACTGAGTAAGTACATTTCTAAAGAGAGAAGGGTTCCTTGCACACAGTGCTTTATTTAACTCTTTCAAACCAAGATCTGTATAACACATTCAACTGAACAACCTCAAGTTCTTTGGAAGAAAATATGACTTCTCTTCTACAAAAGCAAGTATGCATATCTAATGCACAGCTCATAACCTAAACAATATTCCGCTTTCCAGGCACATGGCTTAGCAAAAGTTTGGCTTAGCATAGAGGAAACAACACTGGCACGATTCTTCTGAAGATCTCTGATGTTGATCCTTTATTCTGGTGCACTCAGCTCAATGTCTGAGCGCCCAATGAATGCCAACAGGGAGTGAGGCTGGAGAACTTCGTTGTTAGGCTCATGTGTTACCATTTTATCCTTAACTTCTTAAAGAAATAAATTTCCACTTACTGATTGGCTTAACATGGTAACTATAAAAAGACCACTGGGCTGAGTCAAAAGACTTGGCTGAAGGAATGAAGGAAAAGGAATAGACTGAAAAAGGAAAAGAAGATGAAAATGAAGAAAGGACATGGATCCAAGAAAAAAATGAAGGGAAAGAAAGGAGTGAAGTTGCAATTCATGACATGGAGGACCCTTGAAAACATGATGCTAAGTGAAAAAAAGCCAGACATTGAATACCATATAGTCCATGATTCCATTTCTATGAAATCTCCCGAACAGGCAAACCCATAGACAGAAAGTAGAGAGTGGCTGCCAGCGTCTGAGGGGAGGAGGGGAAAGTGGGCAGTGACCACTAATGAGTGCAAGGCTTCTCTTTTGGGTGATGAAAATGTTCTGGAATTAGACAGTGGTGATGGTTACAGAACCTTGTGAATATACTAAAAACCACTGAATTGTACACTTCAAAATGGTGAATTTTATGGTATGTGGATTATTTCTCAACAAAAAGGGGGGGGGTTAAAAAAAAACACACACCAGACTCTGCCATCGACTAGCTTTGTGAGCTGTGGACAAGGCATTTAATTTCTCTAATATGTTTTCTCATCTGAGAAAAGGGGACAATATTAACTTAACTCTCAAGTTGTTGCAAGACACAAATGGGATAATCTATATCAAAGTAATTGATAATTACTTTGATAATAATTGGAAAAATAAATAATGCTACAGATTCAAGGTAATTTCCCTCAAAATCTTAATGAAGTTCTTTATGGAACTTAATGGTAATTCTAAGGTGTACACTGGGACTTCCCTGGTGGCTCAGCAGTAAGGAATTCACCTGCAATGCAGGAGACTTGGGTTCAGTTCCTGGGTTGGAGACATCCCCTGGAGAAGGAAATGACAACCCACTCCAGTATTCTTGCCTGGGAAATCCCATGGACAGAGGACTCTGGCAGGCTACGGTTCATGGAGTCACAAAAGAGTCGGACATGACTGAGTGACTAAACAACAAGGTGTTACAGTTGTTCCTTGGTATTCCAGGAACTCCCACACATACCAAAATCTGAGGATATTCAAGTCCCTTACGTAAAGTAGCCTAGTTATTTACATATAATCTACAGAGGATGTATTCTTTAAATCATCTTTAGATTACATATACTACCTAATACAACACAAACATGATGTAAATAGTTGCTGAGTTAATGGCAAATTCAAGTTTCACTTTTTGGAATCTTTTGGAATTTTTCTTTCCAAATATTTTCAATCTGCAGTTGGTTGAATTCCTGGATGTGGAACCAATGGATATGGAGGGCCAAATGTATATGTAATGTAAAAGAAAGTGGCCAAGACAATCTGACAAAGAATAACAAAGGAAGGCTTGAATTGCAAGATACCAAGACTCTTTAGAGAACTACGGTAATCAAGGCTGTTTAATACTCAGGGTTTGACAAATATACCAGGAAGCCAAATTTTAGTGAGCCTGGAAGCAGATTCACACATATAAGGGTACTCGATATAGCAAAAGGGGGTCAGGGAAGATGCAGCTGAGGGAGGGTAAGGATCAACTCTTCAGTAACTAATCCTGCGACAAATGTTTTTCCACATGGAAAAACAATCCACACATAGACTGCTCCCTCAATTCCAATTAGACTAAAATTATTTCAAAAGCCAAGACTTTAAACTTAGGAGACAACAGAGATATCTTTAGGTCTTTTGGACAGAAACATAAAAGTGCAAACCATAAAAGAAATAAAGAAGAAATTTGACTACAATGAAAGAATCTTATCAGAAAATACCATAAAAAGTAAAAAAAAATAAGCCACAGACTGAGAGGCATTATTTATGACATATATCACTAAAAATCAGTATCCAGAATATATAAAGAATATCTACAAGTCAATTTTAAAACACAGAAAACCTGATAGAAGAAAAAAGAAACTTGAACTAGAATTTCATGAAGATGAAACTTAAATAGTCAATGAACACTAATATTCAGAGAAATGCAAATTAAAACCAAAAGAGATACAATATCATCTCAGCAATATTAAAAAATCTCAAGTCTGACTATGCTAAGTGTTGGCAAGAATGCTGAACAACAGGAAGTCTCTTTCCCAGTTGCTTAGGAGAGTAATCTGCAAACAACCAGTACAGTTGAAGAGGCACATACCCTACCACCTAGTACTTCCATTCCTTGGCAGAAACCAACACAATATTGTAAAGCAATTATCATCCAATTTAAATTAAAAAAAATTTTTTTAAGTACTTTCATGCCTAAATATAATCTCTACGGAAATATATTAGCATAAGGAAACATGTTCAAGGCTGTTCACAGCAGCTTCATTTTTAATAATAAAACCTGAAGCAATTTAAATGGCCTCAATAGAAGAATGTACCAATAGATTATATATTTACACAACGGACTACTACAGAGCAGAGAAAAAGAAATGGGCAAGAGCTACATGTAGCAATGACGACAAATCTCACAACAAAAGACAATGACAAAATTAAAGTTGCAGAATATGGGGGTAAAAAAAATACCGCATAGTTTAAAAGCATGCAAATAATGACTGAGAGGGGTGGAATGGAGGAGGTGGAATGGGAGGGAGGCCCACGAGGGAGGGAATGTACGTATACATACAGCTGATTCACACTGCCATACAGCAGAAACCAAAACAACATCGTAAGGCAATTATACTCCAATTTAAAAAAAAAGCACGCAAGCAGCATTTTCTCTTACTAAGGGACATATTCCTATATAGGATAAGTATAAAGAAACATATGAGAAGATGAACACCAATTTCAGGACAGTCCTTACTTCTGTGCACTTTTTAAAAAGCTAGAGGGGACTTCCCTGGTGCTCCAGTGGTTAACACTGAGCTTCCAATGCCAGGGGTACAGGTCCGATTCCTGGTCAGGGTAGTTAAGATCCCACATGCTGTATGGCACAGCCAATAAATAAATAATTTTTTTTTTTAAAAAAAGCTAACGTACAGCCAGGGTTGAAGACTTTTAAATGACACCATTGATGGAGCAGGTCCAGAGATGGAATTCCACGCACTTTCCTTAGCAGAACTGAACAAACACTGATCCACTCTCTAGAGGTCTCCGTAACAGCAAAGGCCACATTGGGGTCAAAGCCACATACCTGGCTCATACACAGTGTTCTGATTACCTTAGTCAATTATCCAAAAGCAGCCTATCCTAGCAATAACAAGCCACAAGAAGGGCTCATTTTACCTCAGGTACCATTTCGATGTTAGCACGGGAGAAAGACAAAGTACTGAAATGGAAATATCCGGGCTGATAAAGGATTATCATTCAGTAACAAGCAGGGACCAAGACTTTATCAATATCACAGTTAATGTGAAAATTATCCCATACATAATTTAATCTTTGGTGATTCAAAAAGTACTTTAGGCTCCAACAACACAAGAATCTTTACTACAAACATCTGTTGTCATTTCACATAATTTGTTGGCTAATAAAAAGTGTTGACAGAAGGCTGGATAAGCCAATGAGAAGTTGTACTTCTATCAATACTTCTCCCTTTGCAGAGAGTTGATAAGACTTCTTTAAAAGGCTTTCAAATCACCCATAGATCCAAGAAAGCTAGGTTAAGCACTCAGTTATGTGATTTTAAGGGTTATTTTGCAGGAACTGATTAAATAATTCTGAGGACTTGGAACAGTCCTTGGCAAAGTTAACAAAAAGATGCTGCTCAGGGAAAACTGACTTCCTTTTTAGAACTCTTTCTCTCTTTAGGGCCCATTCCCAACTTGTTGGCACCCAATGGCCTCCTACTTTTTGAATCCTACCTGCTCTTAGGAGATGACCTCATATCAAGACACATCAACCAAATTCTGTACCCATTTACATTTTAACAACTCTTTAAGCCAAAGAAATGAATCTCTAATAGTGGAATTTCAGGATTTAGCTAGATGACTGGAGGAGTTGGGGGGGGAAGCTAAGCACAATTATTAGTATCACTGGAGTCCCACTCCTCACCCCCAAATTACTACGTTGTGGCCTTAACCCCCAACATGACTGTATCTGGAGACAAAGTCTACTAGAAGATAATTAAGGTTAAATGAGGTCATAAGGGTGGTACCCTGATCTAATAGGACTATGGCCTTTTAAGAAAAGAAGGTCTCTCCCCTATCACCTCTCTCCATCATTTGAGAACGCAACAAAAAGGTGGCAGTCTACAAGCCAGAAAGGAAGCCCAAAGTCACAGGGAAGCACTCACCTAACCATCCATCCTTGATGTTTCATACATGTTTACATTAAAGCTAGTCCCACTGATGTAGCGGGTACTCCTAAAATACCAAATCCAAAGGAACAAGGGTCTCTAATCAGGAATCCCAGGAGGCCCAAACAAAGACATGGTGGGCAGCACACCCTGGCAGGGGTAGAGCAAGACTGTGAGCGATCCATTCTAAATGCCAGGTCAGGCCACCCTCCCAAATATCTCTGCCTGGTGTGGGTTCCAATCATTCGAGGAACCACAGAAAGGGGAATGCTGTGAACAAGGTCTCGAGGGGAAAAGGCAGCCTTCTGAGCATACAGAAGGGCTAAGATCCCCAATTAGAGCACAGGCAGTTCTAAAATGCACTGAGAAGTTTCAATTATACCAAAGTTTGGGTCCAACTCCAGTCTGGAGAGAAAGGCAGGAGGAGGGGGACAAGCTAAAGACGTGGCTATGGACTTCGTCGGTGGTCAAGCGGTAAAGACTCCGCCTACCAATGCAAGGAACACAGGTTTGATCCCTGGTCCGGGCATATCCCACATGCTGCAGAGTAACTAAGCCTGCGCGCCACCACATTGAGCCGGTGCTCTACAGCCTGGGAGCCACAACTACTGAGCCTACGTTCCCTAGAGCCCATGCTCTGCAACAAGAGAAGCCATGACAGTGAGAAGCCCCTGCTCGTCACAACTTGAAAACGGCTTACACACAGCAATGAAGATTCAGCACAGCCAAAAAATAAATTTAATTAAAAAAAAACCCACGCTATAGGAGCACTGATCATTGGCACAAAGCTTAGAAAACAGGTGGTACGTCCTTGAATCTTAAAGTCAGGAGCCTCCATGCAGTAAACTGAAGGTCCAAGAAAGGACTCCTAGTCTCAAGGGGCTGGCAAGAGAGCTCATGACGGAGAACCCCAGGGAGGCAAGCCTACAGAAAGGAACACAGAAGTAGGATACAGCCAGGGCAAGGGTTGCCAGGGCCACAAGATGGCTCAACGGCCCTGAGGCAGAACTCAGAGATACACTTTCCCCCTACCCCCACCCCTGGCCCAGCAAGACTCAGAAGGACAAGAGTCAGCTCTGTTGGGAGTCCAGGTATAAGCTCTGTTGACAATCCAGAACACGGAAGCGTTCTTTCTGAGATTGGGCTTACTTCCAGCCACCTGAATGCTTGGTGTCATGCCAACAAACTAACTAGACACTGGTGAAGCCCTCCTGAGAACCAACCTAAGGGGCTCCCGTGTTTTCGTGTAATGTGTTTTATTAAAATGAACAAAAGTACTTCCTGACTGCTGGCCTCAAAGAGCCCTGCCATAGTTTGGGTTCTTCCAGAAGGTAATCTGAGGCAAAGATTTGAGAGCAAGCAATTTATTTAGCATGTGATCCCAGGACACAGGAGAATGGGGAAGTGAGATGGGGGCAGGAAGGCAGCTAAAACAGATGCATCATCAAGCCAGTTACCACTGGGGGAGGCCGAGTCTCAGTCCTGGAAGCTCTGGGAGCCAGTGCAGACTGCCCAGCCGTCTCAGGGGTTCCTCTCAGGGGCAAAGAGCTGGGTTCAATACCTACCAGCCCTGGCTGAGGGCTGCTCCCAGGGGTAGGCTGGGAAGGGTTCATCCTGGCACTCCAGGCTGCCACATGGGCGGAGAGAAATGTCCAGCTAGTGTAGTGGCTGGAAGGGGACTGAGTGTACTGCGGTGCTCAGGGCCCAGGATCTTAAGACAGACACCCAGTCTCTATGGAATAAATGAGGAAGTCTGAGGCACCGAAGCCAGCAGAAGAGAAGGCAGTTTCAAGCCTGCCCTGCCCTACTCCTCCCTTCAAGTCAGTATCTGGGGTTTAAAGAGAGAGAGTGTGTGTGTGAGTATGTGTATGTTTGGGTTTGGCGTGCGTTTGAGGAGTTCAGTGGTTTTTCTTCAGCTGTTTGGAATGTTTGAGGAGAGTCTAGGTAAGGGGAGGCTGAAAGGAGTTGCTACTTGAGATTTAAAGAAACGCCCAAGGAGTACCAGGCTTTGTGCTGTAATGCAGGCTGAACACATCTAGTTTGTCCGCCTGTGCTGGGAGGCCAACCAGAGAGGCACGAGGACAGGGATGTTTATCATTCCTCAAAGGGCTATGGACAAAGATCCCAGCTGTGCTTAAAGCCTCACTATTCAAAGTGTGGTCCCCCAAAAGGAAGCATCTCCAGCCCCGTCCCAGAACCCGCATCTACATTTCAAAAAGATCTACCTGTGTATCTAAAAAGCACGGCTACAGACTGTAGTAATTCACCAAGCGTTCTCTGCATAAAGAGTGTATTCCTACCAAAGTCAAGTGGAAGGTATTTGCTCCATTTCAGGCTAATGTGCTCTATTCAGTTTGTCAAATTAACTTCAGATTTGCTGAATGGAATAATTTGGGACAAAGGGAGATAATCGTGTCAACCTACAAACCTGGGTGTAATCACAACAAAATAAAGCATACTTTAGTTTTTCAAAACCTCTTTCATTTATTTCATTCTTCCCTTTTTGCCTCCTTGGCAAAATTAGGAATCAGGGCTTAATAAGCCTGTATGATTCTAAGACTATTCACGTGGGTAAACCTTTGCCTCAATATCTGTAAAATACATTTGACAGTTCCAGGAGTGTCATTCATTTCAAAATAATCACGCGTGTGTATCACAGGAAAAAAAGTTAAAATTCTTAAGAAATTTTAAAATGACATTTTGATACAGGTAGCCAGTAAAGGAATAAATGAATATACAAACACTCCTAGAAAAAAATTAAAGCAAACCAACTCATACTAAAACTTAATTCAGCTTATGAATAAAAAGCCTCAACACAGTATATGGATACAGATATGGAAGTATACACAGAGATGGTTCCTAATCCTAATTGCATTCAGAGTACAAAATAACTGACAACCATGAAAATAAGTAGAAATACGTTAGAAGCTTTCTTTGGATGGCATCCTCGACTCAATGGACATGACTCTGAGCAAATTCCAGGAGATGGTGAAGGACAGGAAAGCTTGGCGTGCTATAGTCCACGGGGTCGCAAAGAATCAGACACGAGTAAGCAACTTTACGACAATATCAAAAGCGTTCTTTTTTAGGTATTGAAGGGGAGCAGAATATGACATCTCAAAATGTCTCTTTGGTGTAAGAATTATCTTGAGGCTGATTATTTTTAAGAAACAGCATACAAAGAAGCAGCTCTGAAAAGCGAGCAGACGTGACCCTTCTGTAAGAGATGTTTACATATATAAGGGGAACCTCCATTTGCAAGGGTGTCTCCCTCTCCATACCAGAACAGTCACTTTAAGTCTCTAGAAACTCTTCTCAGTGGAGAAGGCAAGGACTTATATCTGCATTAACACCCCAACCTTGTTCACTGTGCTTTTCCTGATAATTCCTAGAACTGGCCTCCCCCACCCCACAAAAAATCTTTTGTCTTTAGTGGAAGATGGTATTGAACATAGTGGGGCTTGGGCCATTTAGGGGGAGTTACTCTGTTTTCATGGGTCTCTCCCATGTATACAGGAGGATATATATTAGTAAACTTCTGTTTGTTTTTCTCCTGTTAATCTGTCTTTTTATTACGGGGCGGGGGGGGTGTCTCAGCCAAGAACCTAGGAGGGTAGAGGGAACGTTCTTTTTCTTCCCCTATAGCATTTACAGAGTAGTAATGCACACGAGAAAAACATCTCCTGCCCTATCAGTAAACAAAGGATGTCACAGTCAAGAGTGATTGCAGCCCTCCAACACGAGCTGGTGAGCCCTGAGGAAACTCAGGAAAAGAATATACCTGCCATCTAGCAGCCATCAGACTGCAGCCACTCCCTATCATGAGCCCTGAGGAAACAGGGTGAGAAATCACAGGATACAGGCCCCAGATAGCTCAAAGTCTTGAAAGTCTTAGTTGTTCAGTCGTGTCTGACTCTTTGTGACCCCATGGACTGTAGCCAGGCTCCTCTGTCCATGGGATTTCCCAGGCAAGAATACTGGAGTGGGCTGCCATGCCCTCCTCCAGGGGATCTTCCCCACCCAGGAATCAAACCTGGGTCTCCTGCATTGCAGGCAGATTCTTTACTGTCTGAGCCACCAGGCGAGCAGACCCAGGTAGCTGAGGGGCAAATCAAAGGAATGATGTCAGTGAACCCAGACTCTTGCATCTTCCCATACACAGAAGGTGAAAAACTGAAAGTGTTAGTCGCTCAGTCGTGTCTGACTCTTTGCGACCTCATGGACCGCAGCCCACCAAGCTCCTCTCTCCATGGGGTTTTCCAGGCAAGAATACTGGAGTGGGTTACCATTCCCTTCTCCAGGGGACCTTCCCAACCCAGGTTCTCCTGCATTGCAGGCAGATTCTTTACCACCTGAGCCACTAGGGAAGCTCCCATACATAGAAAAGCACTGAATTCCTTAACTTGGGATATCTAGTTTTCTTTAATTAACAATAATCTTTCGACATTCAGATTACCTGCCCTTTGTTGCAAAACTTCTATATAACCAGCCTCTCTGCCTCAGCTCCTCAGAGCAGTTCCCTTAAGGTTACTTGAGATGCTGTCTCCAGGGCTTGAAGTCCTAAAAATTCCTGCCGAATAAAACATTAACTATTAACTTTTGGATTGCCAATATTTTTTAAGTCAACATACACATGTGTTCATCAAAAGATAGGTATAATCCACAATGCTATATTTAAAACAGATAACAAGGACCTACTGTATGGCACAAGGAACTCTGCTCATTGTTATGTGGCAGCCTTTTTGGGAGGGGAGTTTGGGGGAGAATGGATACTCATATAAGTATGGCTGAGTCCCTTTGCTGTTCACCTGAAACTATCACAACAATGTTAATCAGCTATTTCTGAATACAAAATAAAAAAGTTTAAAAAAAAAAGGTATGTACAAGAGTGTTCCTCACAACACTATTCATTAAAGCCAGAAACAGGAAACTAACCAAAGGTTCGTCAATAGTAGAAAGGATAAATTACGGTACAGTCATACAATGGAATACTATCCTGTAACTGCAACACACAACACAATGATATGGATGAATCTCCCAAACAAAAATGAAAAGTCAGATATCCTGTGTGGTACTATATATATGAAACTCAAGGGCAGACAAAATCAATCTATGACATTAGAATCAAAATAGTAGTTACTTTTGGGGGGATGGGAGTGCCCAGAAGGAGACATGAAGGGGAGTTATGGGAGCCGCTCATGTTCTGATTCTTGATAGGGGACTGGTGACAGGGGTGTGCAAAGTTGGTGAAAATTCATTGAGCTATACACTTATAATGTGTATAGTGTATACTTCATTAAAGTTTAATCTTAGAAACATATGTATACACATTTCATCCACTTTCACAGATGAGTCAAAAACAATAAGACTCTATATCTAAGAAATACTGCTTGCCACACTTGCCTACTTTCACTAAAAATGGATGCTAGAAAGAAAATGACTAATAACGATGCACAGGTGGTAAATATCAGGAGAGTGAACAATGGTACACAGCTCTTGACTCACATATGAACTATGGATATAAAATGAGCATCGATCCAATATAAAAAATAAATACTACTAGGTGGGCTTCCCTTGTGGCCTAGCTGGTAAAGAATCTGCCTGCAATGCAGACTTGGTTTCGATCCCTGGGTTGGGAAGATCCCCTGGAGAAGGGAACTGCTACCCACTCCAGTATTCTGGCCTGGAGAATTCCATGGACTGTATAGTTCATGGGGTCACAAAGAGTTGGACACGGCTGAGCAACTTTTACTTTCACAAGGGTAATGGTTTCTCCAAATACTCCAAAACATGTGATATATTCTGTCAAAAAGTTAATTATCTGGAAAGCAAAATCACTAGAGGAGGTCATTTGTACTGATTGTTCCTGGAAGCTTCAATACTATATAGAATATACTATTAGAGTTTACCTATAAATCATGGCTAATTTTCAAATTATGTCTAAAAGGGAAATCACTTTGGCATACATCCTCCTAATCTTTCTCCTTCTCCTTCCATATATTCAATTTGTGAATACCTAGAAGGTTTAGAAACTTTACATGTCTAAAACCCAAGGGAAACATGTCCAAGTTTTTTAAAAATCCGAGAAGCAGTTAGGACTAGAAGAGTCCCCCACTAAAAAATGTGACATTGGTGATCTCTGGAATTTTATCACTGGTTTTTTCTTGGTAAAATGTAATTCCCTTCTGTCTGGAAACTCTAATAATTAGGATCCTAACACACAGATATTAATTTGTTCATCAGATCACTGTTCTCACCAGCAGCTTCTAGACTTAGCCCAGAGACATGAATTTCTGGAGAAAGAGAACATTTACTCAGTGTCTTTCATGTGACTGAGTGACTTTCATTTCATGGGCTGGAGATCATGTTAGATAGTTTAAATTTATTTATTCATTCATTCATCTAACTGAATACCTACTGTATACCAAATACTAGGTACTAGGGATAAAGTGTGGGCCCTGCTCACATTCTATCGTGGGAGCAGGGGGGTGGGGCAGAGGAGGAGAGGGGAACAACAAATATACAAATAAAGAATAAAGCTAATATAATGATAAGTGCAGTGCTGAAAATTACAGTAAGGTGAGAATGATACAGTGAGTGACTTGGAATCTATTTTGGATCAAGGAACCAGAGGTGCTACTTAAACTGAGAGATGAATGATGCCAGACAGAGAAAGATGAGGGAGGGGCAGACAGAACATTCCAGAGAGAACTGTTAGTACAAAAGACCAAAAGGTGCTTGATGTACTGGAAGAATCAAAAGGAGGAAGTGTGGTCTGCAACAGGGAAGAGCAGGGGTCAGAACATGGCAGAACACCACAATCCAGCAGGGGAATGACATCATCCAGTTAATACTTCTAAAGAGACGCTCCAGCTGCCGTATGGGAATTAGATTATAGGAGGCCACTACAACAGTCCAAGAAAGACAGTGGCAGAAGGAAGAATTGTGGAGGAGTCAAAGTAGAGAGGTTGGAACACCTGGGATATACTCTGAAAGTCAAAGTGACAAGATCTGTTGATAGGTTGGATGTGGGGCAGGAAACTTGTAAGCTTAGAGCTTGAACAACTAGATGGATCATGGTGTCATACACTGAGATGGTCTCATGGGGAGAGAATCAAGTATGGCATGGAGATGCAGGGAATCAAAATTTTGCTTTAATCAAAAATGTGGATTAGTAGGTCTCTTTTTTTGTTTCAAGATTTTTGAATTTTTATATTTAAAAAGCACAAAATAGGGACTTCCCTAGCAGTCCAGTGGATAAGACTCTTTCCACTGCAGGGGGCACAAGTTTGATTCCTGGTCAGGGAGCTGAGATCCCACACGCCATGTGGAGTGACAAAAAAAATAAATAAATAAAGGCACAAAATGTTTAAGAGCATGATTTTTCCTATACTTTCTTCCATTTTTCATTTCTATAACCCTCATTTCTGAGCCTGTTAATAGTTCAAGTTTCCCCCAAAACTTCCAGCATTCTTAGAAGTAGTCAACTTATCAACATTGTTTTCTAGTGTTTCTCAATGACATTTTTGAGCCAGTATAAAGATCTTAAAGATATTTTTGAGACAATTTCCACTACACAATAAGATCCATTCTATGTTTTAACCTAACAGTGGTAGTGCAGTATGAAAGCCATGCTAAAGAGGCTGGAGTTTACTTCTTAAAATCAGTGTAGACAAGGGAGTTCTGGAGATCTTATGTACAGCACAGTGACTACAGTTAATAGTTACTGTACACTTAAAGTTTGCTAAAGGGGTAGATCCTAAGTGTTCTCACCACACACACACACACACACAGACTTAACTGTGAGGTGACGGATACATTAGTTAGCTTGAGTGTGCTGATCATTTCACAGTGTGTGTTTGTGCTCAGTCGTGTTCAACTCTTTGCAACCCCATGGACTGTAGCTTGCCAGGCTCCTCTGTCCATGGTAAGAATGTTGGAGTGGGTTGCCATTTCCTACGCCAGACCCAGGGATCCAACCTGCATTTCCTACATCTCCCGCGTTGGCAGGCAGATTCTTTACCACTGGCGCTACTTGGGAAGCCCCTCACAATATACACATAACCAAAACATCAAATTGTACACCTTGATATACAATTCACATTGTCAATAATATCTCAATAAAGCTTGACAGAAGAGCCCCTGCCCATACAAGTCTTTTATGAATTCATTCCTACTGTATAGCACAGAGAACTCTATTCAATATCCTGTGATAAACCATAATGGAAAAAATTATGAAAAATAATATATACATATAACTAAGCCACTTTCCTATATAGCAGAAATTAATACAATATTGTAAATTAACTACAATAACATTTTTTTATTTTTATTTTTTCATTTATTTTTATTAGTTGGAGGCTAATTACTTTACAATATTGTACAATAACATTTTTTAAAGTGAATTAGTAAATCTTGAGGTGCGGGAAAGGTCATGGGTACAGGTACTGGCATCTAGATGGAATGGAAAGCCACAGACTGGATGGGTCGTATCAGAAGAGCACATAGTCCTAGTGCCCGGGAAGGACACCAACCTTTGTAGGTTGAGGAGAGGAGAAGACTGAAATGAGACTTAGAATAAGTTACTGGCAAGAGTAGGAAAATCGAGAGAGTGTAGGGTAATGGAAGTAACAAGAAGAAAATGTTCAAAAAAAGAGGAAATGTTGCTGCCAAGTCAAGCATGATAAGCCAGAGAAGGGACAACTGATAAATTTGGCAACATGGAGTTCATCGAGGACTGCCAAGAAGAGCCCCACTCAGGACAGGACCCTGATTAGACTAGACAAGGAAAGAATGTGGGGCAATAAACTATATGCAGCCTTTTAAGAGGTTCCTCTGAGAGGCAACTAGAAATTTGGGAGCAACTGGAGGGGATACAGAGCCAATGGAGATACTACATATTAGATCATGATTATGAGCTGATGAAAACAATCCAGAAAAGAGAAGAGGATGCTCAGCAAAGCAGTAAAGAAAGAGGGAAATGGAATTATAAGTCAAGTCCTTCACAACTGGAGCACTAAAATAATTTAAGTAATTAATTACGGAGTATTGAAAAAACAGGAATTTATGAGTCCATACTAATAATAAATACATGAGTAAGTAAATAAATGGCAGATAACCAAAAAGGACCTACTATATATTGCACAGGGAACTGTACTCAATATTTTGTAATAACCTATTCGGGAAAACAATCTGAAAAGGTATGTGTGTATATATATATATAGAGAGAGAGACAGACAGAGAGACAGAGACAGAGAGAGCACCAGCACTCTAGTGCCTGGGAGCCACAACTACTAAAGCCCATGTGCCTAGAACCCATGATCTGCAACAAGAGAAACCACCACAAGAAGCCCATGCTCTGCAACTAGAGTAGCCCCAGCTCACCACAACGAGAGAAAAAGCCCGAGTAGCAACAAAGACCCAGCACAGCCAAAACTAAAATAAATAAATAAAAACTTTAAAATAAAATAAAAAGGAGAGGGAGGTGGTCTGTTTTCATTCTAAATATTAAAGAGGAGCAGAATATACCATCCCAAAATATGTCTCTTTGGCATATTGATTATTTTAGGCTGATTATTATTATTATTTGTTATTTTGGGGGGAGCTGTATTGGGTCTTTGTTGCAGCACACAGACTTCTCTCTAGTTGAGGTGTGCATAGTCAGTATCCCCTAGGCATGTGGGATCCTAGTTCCCCGACCAGGGATCAAACATGGGTCCCCTGCATTGTAAGGCAGATTCTTAACCACTGCACCACCAGGGAAGTCCTTAGGCTGATTATTTTTAAGAAACAGCAGATACAGGAGAAGCTCTGAAAACCTGGTATAAGTTACCCTTTTGTAAGAGACATTTGCTATAACAGAGAGAAAGGTGATTCTAATCTCTAGAAACTCTATCAATGTGCCTAACAACCCGACCCTTACAACGTGACCCTTGTTTACTGTGCTTTGCCTCTTAGTCTTATAAGTGGCCTCCCCCAAGCCAACATCTTTTATCTTTAGCTAGAGATGGCATTTAAGGTGGCTTGGTCCATTTCACAGTTTCTCACTTTTCCAGGGTGTCTCCCATGTATGCATGTTATTAAACCATTTGTTTTTCTCCAATTAATGTCTTTTCATTATAGGGAGGTCTCAGCCAAGAACCTAGAAGGGTAAAGGAAAAATGATTTTTCCTCCGCCACAATGCCAATGTCATAAAAGACAGAGAAAGGCTGTGAAAATGTTATAGATTAAAAGAGGCTAAGAAACATGACAACTAAATGCCTGAACAACCCTAGATCAGATTCTGCACTAGAAGAAAAAAAGGCTGTAGATGTTAGTAGGTTTATTTTCAAAATTGGAATACAGATGGCAGATTAAAAACAATATTGTATAAATACTAAATTTCCTAAAGTTGACAACTACTGTGATTATGTAAGAGAATATTCTTATTCTTAGAAAATCCATACTGAAATACTTAGGAGTAAAAGCCATGATGCATGTAACTTAGCCTCAAATGGTTCAGGAAAAAAATTATGTGCATGAAGAAGAGTGCAAAGAATGAAGCAAATGGGGTCAAATGTTAAGGACAGAAGAATCTGGTTAAAGGGTATATGGATGTTCTCTGTACAATTTTTACGTTTGCAATTTATTAGTAAAGTTTGAAATTCTTTCCTTTTTTTTTTAAATGGGGGGCGGGGGGAGTGTTGGAGAACATGTCCTTGAAAAGGCAAAGAGCCCAGCAAAGAAGCCGGTCTTTGACACACTGGGGGTGTTTCAGTCAGTTTCACAGCAACAGTGGGGCATTTCAGTCGGTTTCACCTGGGCACCTGTACACATGCTGGGAGTCTGGGTGGTGAGAATATGAGAAGAATACTCTGTCTAAAGAGACAGAGTCAGCAGGTGAAGTAGGAGGAATAGAGAAAGTAAAAGAAGGGGTAAAATAGCTGTTTTGGAAATTGGAAAGACACAGCCACTACTCAAGTGACATAGGATCACCAGGAGATGCTGAAGATCCATTTGTGGTTTATTAAGGTCAGAACCTGGACCTAGACATCAGAATTTATTATAAAAACTCCCCAAGTCATTCGGACAGACAGTCAGCTTTCAGAGCTACTGTGCTAAGGCCAGGATTCTCAACCTCAGCATGATGGATATTTGGGCCAGATAATTATCAGTGAGGAGAAAGGGATGTGGGGAGTCATTTTCTGTGTATTACAGGGTATTTAGCTACATCTCTGGTCTCTGCCCACTAGATGCCAATAGCACCACTACCTCTGCCAGTCACGACAACCAAAAATGTCCAGACATTTGCCCTGGGGCGGGGAGGGGGCGGAATTGAGAGCCACTTATGCTAAGGGAATGAAATCTCTACCGAGTTCCCTTCGTGAGTTTATAATTAATCTCTCTATCCAAAACTTTGGGGTTTCCAGGTGGCGATAGCGGTAAAGAACCTGCCTGCCAATGGAGGAGATAGAATAGACACCGGTTTGATCCCTGGGTCAGGAAAATCCCATGGAGGGTATGGCAAGCCACTCCAGTATTCTTGCTGGAGAACCCTATGGACAGAGAAGCCTGGCGGGTTATGGTCCATAGGGTCACAAAGAGTCGGACATGACTGAAGCAACTGAGCATGCACGCATCCAAAACTTTATTTCCCTTCCCTGTCCCTTCTGACCTCAATCCTTTGCTAACTGAATACTAATCAACCAAAGTTAGATGACTAAAACTACATTAATAACATTAATAACATCATTAATGTGCTGAAGTTGCTATTATAGACACCACCATTAATATACAAACTCAGGTTGTTTCTCCAGGGTAAGTTGAGGTAACAGACCTGGCCAGAGAATCGTAAACCAGAAACATCCTGACTCTCAAAGCTATGATGAAGAAATATCACAGAAACATCACAAAAGGATGATTAATCCCAGTCTCTTTGTTCTTCCCCATTAAAAAAAGCCCCTAACTCAAAGATCAAGTTGGAGTGGATCTGAGGCTTGTCTCCCACTCCCTTGACTGGTGCCCTACAGTAAACCCGGACTTTGCTGCAAATACCCAGTGTTAGAGTCTGGCTTTCTGTGTCACAGGCACACCAGCCCTTGCTTGGGTACAGGAACAAAGGCCATAAACATGATATGTTTTTAAAGATCAAATATTGTGTATGCTCCTCATCACTATGAGCACTGTGGTTAAAAACACAGGCTCTAAATCCATCCACGTTGCTGAAAATGACAGAATTTTATTATTTTTTATGGCTGAATAATATTCCATTTTGTGTATATGTGTGTGTATATCATATCTTCTTTATCCATTCATCTGTTGATGGACAGTAAGTTAGTCAGAGGAAAAAACCAAATACTGTATGATGTCACTTATATGTGGAATCTTAAAAATAATACAAATGAATGTATCCAGCAAAACAGAAAGACTCACAGATATAGAAAACAAACTAGTGGTTACAACTGGGGAGAGGGAAGCGGGGCAAGTTAGAGGTATGGGATTAAAAGATACAAACTACTATGCAGAAAACAGATAAACATCAAGGATGTATCATATAGCACGGGGACCTAGAGCCATTATCTTTTACTAACGTTTAATGGAGCATAATCTATAAAAAATACTGAATCAGTATGTTATACATCTGAAACTAATATATACTATAAATTACCTATACTTCAATGAAAAAAAACCCCCACAGGCTCTGAAATCAGATGGTCTGTGTTCAAACCCTAGATGTACTGCTCATCATTTGTACAACTGTGGACAAAGGACACTGACAAACTTAACCTCTGAGTGCTTTACTTTCCTCATCTGTAAAATGCTAATAGTACCTGCCTCAACAGTGGATGGGTGTGTTTGCTACATAAAGAACTGAGGAGCCTTGGGATACTTAGTAGCACATCTTAAATGCTAAAGGCATGTTTACAACTTTCTGAAGGCAAGGACCATTCTAATAAATATGGGGGAAAAAACAGTGAATACTGATCTGTACACTTAAATAAAAAATAGTACCTGCCTCAAGAGTTTGGGAGTGTTAAATGAGTTAACATAGGTAAACCAGTAAGAGCACCATCTACCCAATAAATATTAGCTGTTAGTTATTACTATTCCCTGGAGAAGCAAGTGGCAACCCACTCCAGTATTCTTGCCTGGAGAATCCCCATGGACAGAGGAGCCTGACAGGCTACAGTCCATGGGGTTGCAAAGAGTCAGACACAACTGAGCAACTAAGCACATATTATTATTATTATCACAGACTCAGGAATGTAGTGGACATCAGATGTCTGTTGATTTATGAACTATTTACACTAAAATATACTATAAAAAATAAATAAAATAAGTGACTTTTCTGGTGGTCCAGTGGTTAAGAATCCAACTTCCAATGCAGGGGATGCAGATTCGATCCCTCGTCAGGGAACTAAGATCCCACATGTCGAGGGGCAATTAAGCCTGCTCCCTGCAACTACTGAGCCGGCGTGATCTAGGAACTGTGTTTCACAACAAGAGAAGTCCACATGACACAACAAAGACAGCGCAACCAAAATAAAATAATAAAAATAAAATATACTCTTATGTTTAACCTAAAGAAATTCCCACACCAAAACTGAACAAAAAGGCAGAGTGCTTTGAATTTCTCTTAAGATTAGTGCTTGATTTCTTCTAGATTCTAGGTGCACTCATTCATCCATTCAACAAATACTTACTGAGCATCTACTATGTCCCACTGTTCTAGGTCCTGGACAAGAGACACAAAGTCCCTGCCTTCTTGGAACTTGTATTCTAGCAAGGGGGAAAAAAGACATGCAATTAGTGAATGAATAACTAAATAATATAATTGCAGATAATAATGTTACAAGAAAACAAAAGTGGGATGAGGGAGGTGGACATTTCTAGTGGTAGGTGAGGAATGCTGATTTAGAATGAGGGTTAGAGAAGCCCCAAATGAAACAGATGGACAAGTTAGGAGATTATCTGGTGAAATGATGCTCCAGGCAGGCAGCACTGCAAATGCTAAGGCTGGTAAGCAGGGAAATGGCTTGGCTGATGTGATGAATAGCAGGAAGGCTGGCACAGCTGGGAAAGTATGGGAAGAAAGGGGTAAAGGTCATATAGGGCCTCAGGCTACAGGAAGGAGCTAGGGGTCTAGTGTAAGCGTGGTAGAGGATTTGAGCAGTAGATTTACAAGACTGCCTTTACTGGTAATTCTCTGGGGTCAGGGTGGGCGCTGGGAGACTGGGTTACAAGCTACATATAAATTTGAGAGAAAAATTGGGGTAGCTACCATTATCTCCCTGGTGGCTCAGAAGGTAAACAAGCTGCCTGCAATGCAGGACACCTGGCTTCGAGATCTCTGGGTTGGGAAAATCCCCTGGAGAAGGAAATGGCAACCCACTCCAGTATTCTTGCCTGGAGAATCCCATGGACAGAGGAGCCTGGCAGGCTACAGTCTGGGGGGTCGCACAGAGTCGGACACAACTAAAGCAACTCAGCATGCACCGTCATCTCATAGTATTAAAAACGAACTCACTTAGCATCATAAGAGGATCTGATATAAAATGAATCTGTCCTGGACACAGTTCAGCAGTTTGGGGACTTAGAAACTAAAAGGAACAGTTTTATAACAGTAGTTTTATGCAAGAGTGTCAAATCAATGCAATGATCATCATTTTAAAATGAAGTACAACAGATGGAAGTGAATTAAAAATTTCAGAATACACTTCACAGAGGAAAAATGCATAATACTTCTTGAGATTCTGTTTCAATTATATATAGATGTGTCCACACTGAGCTGAGATTTATACTTGTCACTGTGAATGGTGAGCAGAAAAGTTTGAAAACCACTACCAAAAGCTACCTTATTTGCACATAAGATATCTACTTATTGTTCGTTTATTGTTCATTCATACAATGTGGAAAATTCTTAAAAGAGATGGGAATACCAGACCACCTTATCTGTCTCCTGAGGAACCTGTATGCAGGTCAAGAAGCAACAGTTAGAACTGGACATGGAACAATGAACTGGTTCAAAATTGGGAAAGGAATACGTCAAGGCTGTATATTGTCACCTTGCTTATTTAACTTATATGCACAGTACATCAAGCGAAATGCTGGGCTGGATGAAGCACAAGCTGGAATCAAGATTGCCGGGAGAAATATCAATAACCTCAGATATGCAGATGACACCACCCTTATGGCAGAAAGTGAAGAGGAACTAAAGAGTCTCTTGATGAAAGTGAAAAAGGAGAGTGAAAAGGCTGGCTTAAAACTCAGCATTCAAAAAACGAAGATCATGGCTTCTGGTCCCATCACTTCATGGCAAATAGATGGGGAAACAATGGAAACAGTTGAGAGACTTTATTTTTGGGGGCTCCAAAATCACTGCAGATGGTGACTGCAACCATGAAATTAAAAGACCCTAGGAAGAAAAGCTATGACAAACCTAGACAGTGTATTAAACATTATGAGACATTACTTTGCCAACAAAGGTTCATATAGTCAAAGCTATGTTTTTTCCAGTAGCCATGTATGGATGTGAGAGTTGGACCTTAAAGAAGGCTGAGTGCTGAAGAACTGATGCTTTTGAACTGTGGTGCTGCAGAAGACTCTTGAGAATCCCTTGGACTGAAAGGAGATCCAACCAGTCTATCCTAAAGGAAATCAACCCTGAATATTCATGGGAAGGACTGATACTGAAGCTGCAATGCTTTGGCCACTTGATATGAAGAGCCAACTCATCGGAAAAGACCCTGATGCTGGGAAAGACTGAAGGCAGGAGAAGAAGGGGACAACAGAGGATAAGATGGTTGGATGGCATCAGTGACTCAATGGACATGAGGTTGAGCAAGCTCTGGCAGATGGTGAAGGACAGAGAAGCCTAGTGTGCTGCAGTCCATGGGGTCACAAAGACTGAGCAACTGAACAACAACGTCTATTTATACATATAAACTGTTCCTTTATTCTCTCTCCTTTCCTCACTATACCTGGCATCCCCCACCCCTTCCCTGCAGATGAGAATATTATAAAAAAAGCTCCAAAGGTTGTTTCTTCCTGGTCTAAATAAAAACAAATTGACTTCTGCTACACTATCTGCTCCTCCAGGGAAATCAAAATATGACCCTCCAAAGCTGGGAAGACTGACTCACCTCTAAACTGTTAGGCTTTTCCATGAAGCAAAAAAAATCATCCAAACAGAACAAGAAATTTTTAAATGAAATTTTTTGAACATTTCGAGGCTAAAAATGAAATGCAAAGAAAACCTCCAGAAGGTACTAATAAGGGCAAATGCCAAAACTCCACAGCAAGCATAATACCTAGCAGTAGGTAGGAGAAGCATTTCCACCCAAGTCAGATGTTCCTCCTGCACCTGCTCCACAGCCCAGCCACTAAGGAGAGCAGACACATGGAGGAAAAAGTGCCAGGGGCAGGGAGGGATACCTATACCACTGCCATTTGAAGATAGCTTATTTACCTTTAAATATTGAAGAAAATTGACTGAAATACTATGAGAGTTAATGAAAGCTTAGTAACATGACTTGATTATGCTAGAACTCCAAAAAAAATTAAAAAGCCTGTCTATATAATACTCTGTGTGTGTGCACACACTCAGTTGTGTTCAACTCTTCGTGACCCCATGGACAGGAGCCCGCCAGGCTTCTCTGTCCGTGGAATTTTCCAGGCAACAATACAGCAGTGGGTTGCCATTTCCTACTCTGGAGGATCTTCCTGACCCAGGGACTGAACCCGCCACTCTTACGTCTCTTGCATTGGCAGGCAGATTCTTTACAATTTCGCCACCTGGCAAGCCCATACAATAGTACAGTCATAATAAAATGAAATGGAGAAAGGATACAATTTCTAAAAGCAATACAAATTACACACAAAACAATCTAGGAATTCACCTAACAAGAACATGTAGCACCTCACAGTGTGGTACAGGCGTAAGAACAGATGTACAGATCTATGGAACAGAATAGAGTTCAAAGTTCAAAGCACACACATAAATTCATTTCTGACAAAGAGATTAAGGGGATACAATGAGGGAAAAGTATAGTCTTTTCAACAAATGGTATTGCAACAACTGGCTATCTATATGGAAAAGGGTAAACCTTGACTCATATAAAAATTAACTGAAAATGAAGTAAAAAACCTACATATAAAAGGTAAAACTATAAAATATCCAGAAGGCAGCATAAGAGAAAATCTTGCTAAACAGGAGGAAGACAATTTATGACAGGTTACTAAAAGCGATATTCATAGAAGGAAAAAACCTGATAAATTAGACTATATCGAAATTTACAACGCTTGCCCTTCAAAAGAAAAGTCATTAATTCCACGTATTATGAGGTATGAGTCAACTAAAACAGTCAAACTCACAGAGAGTAGAATGGTGGTTGCCAGGGGCTACAGGGAGGGGGAAATGGGGAATTGCTGTTCGGAGGGTATAAAGTTTCAGTCATGCAAGAGGAAAACGTTCCAGCTATCTGCTGTCCAACATCATGCCTATAGTTCACAAGACTGTACTGTACACTTCAAAATTTAATAGAGTAAATTTCATGTTGTGTGCCTACCACAACTTTCTTTAAAAAAATAAAGAAAATGAAATGGTAAGCCACAGACTAAAAGCAAATGTTTGCAATACATGTATCTGACAGAGAACTTGTGTGCAGATGTATGGAAAACTTTTATGATTCAGTAAGACAACACACAATACAATTAAAAAACAGACATTTCATAGAAGATACACAAATGATCAAAAAGCTCATGAAAAGATGCTCAACATCATTAGTTTTCAGGGAAGTGTAAACTAAAACCACAGAGATGCCATCATAAACCTGCTGGAATAAAATAAGCTGACAATACCAAGCACTATCAAGGATGCCAAGCAACGGGGTGAGGGCAACAGAGTAGCCATTTAAGAAAAGTTCAGCAGTTTCTTATCAAGTTAAATTTACCACACAATATAGCAATCCCACTGCTGCTGCTGCTAAGTCGGTTCAGTCGTGTCCGACTCTTAGTGACCCCATGGACTGCAGCCTACCACGCTCCTCCATCCATGGGATTTTCCAGACAAGAGTGCTGGAGTGCGTCGCCAGTGCCTTCTCTAATAGCAAATCCTACTTCTGGGTTATTTACTGGAGTGAACTGAAAATTTACATTCACACAGAAAGCTGTATGTGAATGTTTATATTGGCCCTATTCATAATCACCAAAAGTTGGTAAATGGACAAACTATGGAGTATTACTCAGCAATAAAAAGGAACAAATTAGTGATTCACACAACATGAGTGAATCTCATATGCTACGTGAAAAAAGTCAGACTCAGAAGGCTACATCGTGTATGAAGCTATTCACAGGACATTCTGGAAAAGACAAATTTATAGGGACAGAAAACAAACTAGTGGTTGCCAGGAGCTACGAGTGGTGGGAGGGGTTGACTACAAAGGGTCCATAAGGAATTTTTTGGAGTGATGGACTTCTAGATTTTGACCATGGTGGTGGTTACATGACTACATGTATTTGTCAAAGCTTATATAACTATATACTAAAAAGGGTGAATGTTATTGTAAATAAACTGCATTTCAATTTTTAAAGCATGGAATCAGCTCAAGAATTAATTAAGTAGATTTTTAAATGGAACAGAGTGTTCATAGACTTTTATTTGATTGAGGGAATTTATGATAATTTTTCCCAAATGTTTAGCCCATTTCTTAACATCCAACATCTCCTACCTCATACCATGCCCCTCAAATAATTTCCATGTGGATTAAAGATCCATGTATTTTTTAAAACCATAAACATTTTAAAAGAAAAATTGTTTTTTCTCTATCTTAGGGTAGAGAATTTCTCAGTGAGGCATAAAAATCAGCTCCCAGGTTTTTTACTAAAGGCAGAATCTCTCCTTTGTATCTTCAGAACTATTAACAGATATGAATTTTTCCCCTCACCCCCACCCTCTCTTTCTTTTTTGAAATAATGGTGCTCTTCCCAGTTTGTAGCGTGTATCTGAAGTAATTTGGCACTCTCAGGCAGCGAAATGGAAAAATGTGTTGGTCGGTTTTATGTGAGCAATGAAAGTGCTAGGAATCTCACCGTGATGTACCCCGTCTCTGAGTCCCCAGCCAGCCTCAGGCACACCAAAGTCACTCAGGAGCACCCAGAATGACCACATTAGCCGCAGAAGAGCAGCTTCTTCACTAGCTCTAACACCTGAGCAAACTCACTTTGCCATTTCTGGAAGGCTGCTCCTGGTACCAGAAACACGGCAGCTCTCCTTTGCCGGCCAAACCCACCAATGAAATGCCATTTCCCAGACTTTTTCCTCCTTCTGCTGAACAAAATCATATCCATAATTAAAGTTCCTTCTTTGTTTCTTTTCTGTGTCACCATTTTTGTTTTTCTAGAAAAGAACACACATCTGAAATCTGTGGGTTTGGGGCAAGGATTAAGGATTATTCACAGAGAAAACACTGATGCTGGTCCTGCACTTCTTCAGTGTTTTTCAACAGCAAAATCTGCTCTATCCCCCTTTTACTGAAAGTCACCTTGCCAGGATGTGGGAATGATAAAAGCAGAGGGAATCCGATAGGGGCTGGCATCGCACTGAGGCCCTGTAAAGCAATAACCCCTGAGCAGCTTCAAAATGTGGCCACTTTCTGTTTTCCAGCTTTGCACTTGAGCTGAAAAAGCAGCCAACTAAGCAGTGTCCAGCTCACTTTAGATCTTAACTAAGCAAAACTCTGGGACACTAAAATAGAAACTCCCCAAATCCTTTGGAAATGGCATACACTTTTGTCGCTCAACCCATAAACTATTACAAAATTAAACTGAATTGTATTAATAATTAAGCTCTTGATAAATTATTAATTTAAAAATACTGGCATACCATGTGCAACTGAGATTATACACATAGGCTTATCTCTTAAAATAGCTGAACAGAACTTAAGAGATGGAAGGAACTGCAACCTCTAGCTAGTATTTACTTAATAAACCTTCACTCTCCA
This sequence comes from Cervus canadensis, assembly GCF_019320065.1. Classification (NCBI taxonomy): domain Eukaryota; kingdom Metazoa; phylum Chordata; class Mammalia; order Artiodactyla; family Cervidae; genus Cervus; species Cervus canadensis. The sequence goes on from NC_057419.1 coordinate 22,295,475, forward strand.
TCACCCACCAGCTCCCAACCGAATCAAAGAAATGGGGTCCTTTTTCTGCCTATGATGACCATTATTAGGATCAGCTACATAATTTATAGGGCCAGTTGCAAAATAAAAATGCAAAGCCCCTTGTTCAAAAATTATTCAGAATTTCGACAAGTGACAGCAGAACATTAAACCAAATACAGGCTGCATGCCCATGAAGCCAGCTCTATCAGAAAATGTACCTGACTAGTAACGCAGTAAGAAGAGTAAGGTATTTTGCTACTAAATGAGTAGGAATCTGAAATTTGTGTGTTTGGGGAGGAGGTGGAATTGTAAAGCCTTAGGATCTCCACTCCCAATGTTCCTAAGGTTTTCAGTCTGTTGGACAAAAAGTACTTCTGAGAGGCCTGCCATGTGGTCCATGGAGCAGCAGCAGCATCTGGGAGCCTGTCAGAAGTGCAGACGGTCGGGCCCCACCACGGCCGGACCTACTGAATCAGAATCTGTATTTTAACAAAGTCCCCAGGGAATTCGGATGGGACCAGTACACACAAGAGTCACTGTCGAATCAGCCATGGAAAACCTCTGCCGCCTGCCTCATTCGGCTCTCAGGAAGCCCGTCAGCGCTCCTTCTCACCTGAAACGCTCCAGAGCCTGGAGGCGGCAAGTCGCTGTTGAAAAGCGCTCACCCGAGGCCTCCAGCCCATCCTCACCCTCAGGCTCCTGGCTGCCGCTCCATCGCGCCGCGCCCGTAGCCACCTGCTCTGGGTTCAGTCTGACGCGGCAGCGCCCAGCCGTCCGGGGCCCGGGGCGCGTCCGCGCTCCTCGGGCTCCGCCGCACCCACTGGGCGGCGCGGCAAACTGAGTCCCCGCCAGTCGGCTCTTGAAGACCGCCGGCGCGAACACAGCTCGTGGCTCCTTTTCGCGCAGGGGTGGGGACAGCTGGAGTCCGTTTTAAGCTTCAGGACACACACACCCCTCTCCCTCACAGAACGCGTCGCCAGAGCCCCTTTCTCGCGGCGCGCATTCTCTCACTGTCGGGGTGCCGGCCCCCGGAGCTCGGCCCTCGGCCTCCGCCTTTCAGGGCGGCCCCGGGCCCCAGCTCCGCCGAGCCTCAGTCGCGCGGAGGGAGCGTTCGTCCCGCCGTTCCGTCGCACTCTACGTCCCGGCGCTACGCCCCAGCCGCCCGCGCCCGTCGCCAGTTCCCCGGCCGGGTCGCAGGAACCCGCGGGGACAGACCCATCCCGGCGAGGCGCGCTTACCTGCCGGTCCCCGCCGACGGCCTCGCCGCTGGCGCCCTCCAGCCCTCCTTTTTCCCCCTTCCCTCGGGCCGCGTCCCTCCTACTCCCGCCCGCGGGCTGGGCACCGCCCCCGTCGCTCCCGGACGGCTCGCCCGCCCGCTCTCCAGCTGCCTAGCGCGGCGTGGCGCGTCCGGCGTTCGGCGGCGACGAGGCTAGGCGCGGAGGTGGGGAGCGGGCGGGGCGCGGAGGAAGAAGGGTGTGAGTGAACCGCCCGGCGGCCGAAGCCCGGCGGGGAGCTCAGACTGGGGGCGGGGCGGCCCACCCCACCCTGCGGAGGCCCCCGCGACGCTTCCGGACTTCCTGGACCGCTTGCTCCTCCGACGCCCCGCATCCGGTTCGGCGTGCTCCTCAGGGACCCCAGACTCCACGCCCAGCCGCTCACCTTTAGGGGTCGCCCTGGTACCCCAATGCTTGCCCCACCACTTTCAGCACCGTGCAGCGTGATGGGTGGGAAACCCGAAGTCGCCCCTCTGCCACAATATTTCTGATGCAGAGGTCAGACTGCTTGGAGGGGGATTTGGAGAAGTCTGTAAAAGGAAAAGGTCCTGAGAATGAATTCAGCTCCATGGTTACCTGATACACCAGATACCTAGGAACTGGGGTCCCCAGCGCAATGGCTGCTGGGGGAAGGTGGGGTGGAATATGAAGTGAGTTGTCCCTGGTCCCCTCTACCTTTTCTGTCAGCATCTCCTACCTCTGCACAGTCCAGAATAAAAAAGTAGATCTGGACAGGATTTACAGACCACCTAACCAGTGTTACAAGATGATAAAATAGGCTAGAGGAACTTAGCTCAGTCCTACAATAAGATTGGTTGTAGAGAGCAGGCACTCAACGCCCTCTGGCCCCTTTTACACCCTCCCCCACACTACCCTCTCCAGCCCTCCTCTTTGTAGTCAAGTAACTCCAATATTTGCAAGATGTTTTACCACTTTAAATGCACCCATTCTCTTCCGCTAAAACCTACAGGAGAATATTCCATTTTTCTTTACCACCAAAATTCTGAATTGCATTCAGAGCTTTGGAGAGGATGTTTTAAAAGTGCAGATCTGCAGAGCACACTCGTGCCTAACTCTGTCATATTAAACACAGCACCCGTGAGATATATGCTCCGCTTTGCAGGAGGGATTGATTTTGTTTTGCAAACACCAATTTATTAACACTCATAACATTCTAGCTGGATAAATGAATGCAAAGTGTTTTCAGAGAGACTTTTGACTGGTTGGATTAACGGGGAGTGGGTGACAGGAAGCTCATCCAGGTAACATAACAAGTTGGAAGCAGAATTAGGATGAGGAAGAAAATAGTAATCTTAATAAACAGATTGAATGCTATTCCAAAGGGTTAAATTGTTCACATTTGTATTAACACTTACATATGTTAGAGAATACAGACTTCATATTGTGTAGAACCACCAGAAATCTCATACACTGCTATTTGGCAGAATCAATTAAAAATGAGCTCACAACTACCCAATGTCCCAATTCCTCTCCTAGGTATATACTCAACAGAAGCTAGTGCATATGTCTACCAGAGGATCGGAACAAGAATGTCTATAGCCATGTATTTGTAATAGCCTCAGATTGGAAACTACCCAAATGTCCATCAGCAGTAGAATGGATTGAAAACATTGCAGAGGTATCCTCTCAAAATGGAATACCAGACAGAGAATGCACAAGGCACTGCTACGCTGAGTGTAGCCAGACCTGGTAAACAATACTGAGGGAAGGAAACCAGACACAAAAGCATACATACTATGTGGTTCCGTTTATACAAAGTATACAACAAGCAAAGACAAACTATGAAGTTAGAAGTCAGGATGGTGGTCACCGGGGAGTTGATGACTGGAAGGAGTTACAAGGATAATACAGAGGATTTATGGGGTACAGGCAATGTTTCTTGATCTGGGTGCCACTTACATGGATCTGTTAAGTTTGTGAAAATTCATTGTGCTGTTCACCTATGATATGTGTACTTTTCTCTATGTATGTTTTACTTCAATAAAAAGTTAAAATATGTAGAGCTCATAGTAAAAGCTGCTTGAAATTCTAAAAAGCAATACCAAAATAAGTATGCTTTTCCTTTAAACAACCTTGCTCTTAGAAAAAACAGTCATTTTGAGGAAATATATCTAAAATACACAAATGAGATACTGCTTAGCCTAAAAGTTAAAATTCCTATTTTGATGCACTTCCACACAAACTTTCATTCTCCTTGACAAACACTGTCAGATCAACTTACCTCTGCCATTAGGACCAACAGAAGAGGAAAGAGGCTGGGGTTGAAGAGGAGTCCCAGCCCTCAGCAATGAGGCTCTCTGCCTTTTCCAGGAGAGAGGGCCCTGGTCACATGCTTTCCACGCTGGCATTATCTGGTGACATGAAGACAGGCCGTAGGCGCCCCAGATTTGTGGTTAAATCTTCATCCACAACCCATGGGCTGATGTCCCAGCAACTGGAGAGTGGGCAATTTTGGCTCCTGCCCCACCGGGTCTTTGAACTAGTGATAGAGCTTTTTTGTTTTTGTCTTTTTTAAAGCACTTTTTTAAAAGAATTTTCTTTTCTTTTGTGATGTGGACCATTTTTAAAGTCTTTATTGAATTTGTTACTATATTGTTTCTGTTTCGTGTTTGTTGACTGAAAAAATATATGCAACCTAAAAGTTGAGAGTTACCCTTTATTCAGCGGAAGTTTTTAGGACTTAAGCCCAGGAGGCAGCATCTCAAGTAACCCTGAGAGAACTGCTCCAAGGAGGTGAGGTGAAGGGCCAGGTTATATAGAAGTTTGGCAACCAAAGGCCAGGTAACCTGAACGTCAAAAGTTTTTTGTAAATTAAAGAAAAACAGATATTCCAAGTCAAGGAATTTAGTGCTTTTCTGTGTATGGGAAGATGCAAGAGTCTGGACTCAATGACATCAATCCTTTGAGACGCACCTCAGCTATCTGGGGCCAGTTTCCTGTTTTGTTTTTTTCTTCACACCATGAGTTTCCTCAGGGCTCATCTTAGGGAGGACTCTCGGGGCTCATCTTAGGGAGTGACTGCAGTTTGATGGCTGCTAGATGGCAGATACTCTTCTCCTTCCTGAGTTCCCTCAGGGCTCACCAGCTCACCTTCCATGGTGGCTGCAATTGCTGATGACTATGACATCCTTTGTTCACCAATGTGGCAGGAAATATTCCATTTCTCGTGTTCTTTTGGTTTTTGGCCTCAAGGCATGTGGGATCCTAGCTCCCTACCAGAGATAGAACCCACACCCTCTGTATTGTAAGGTGAAGTCTCAACCACTGGACTGCCAGGGAATTCCCCAGTGATACAGTTTGATTCCCAGACCGCAACTGCTCAGGAAACATGGCAGCGACCTTGTGGGGACCTTGTGGGGAAGGCATAAGTCCTCGTCTTGTTGCTCCCTCCCACTGGTGGGCCCCGTGTGGGCAGCAAAGGGAGGTGGCAGAGAAGGGCAGCTCACCCATGCCCAGGGCCCAGTTCTTTCCTCAGAACTTGAAATGCAACTTTACCTGTGGCCAAATAGTCTAAAAATATACCACACAGTAGCCTCAAACAGATTCATTATTTTCCAAGGGAAATGAGCACAATGAGACCCTGGGTGCAAGTCACAACAGTGGGAAGAGGAACTAGGCTGATGAACATACTTACTCAGTTTTTACATACTTTATACTTTGTTACTAAACCCTCATGCCAACCCACTGTGGGTTGCACCTGAGGAAACTGAGGCACGCAGAGATTAACTAGCTTCTCCTAAAATGCCCAGCTAGAAAGTAGAGCCAGGAATGGAATCAGGCAGTGTTATTCTCCAGTTCCTCTAGTCTTAATGTCTGCATATAAAAGGGGGACTGTTGAGATGGCAAATGCGTCAGATAGATAATCAGGAAATGTTTATCTGACAATCAGGAAATGAAGGGTTTGGGGCCTACCAGTTTTGCCACAAACTAACTGGTGCAGTCACTTAGACTGCAGTTTCCCCATTTATAAAATATACATGCTGCTGCTGCTGCTAAGTCGCTTCCGTCGTGTCCGACTCTGTGCGACCCCATAGATGGCAGCCCACCAGGCTCCCCTGTCTCTGGGATTCTCCAGGCAAGAATACTGGAGTGGATTGCCATTTCCTTCTCCAATGCATGAAAGTAAAAAGTGAAGTCGCTCAGTCGTGTCCGACTCTTAGCAACCCCATGGACTGCAGCCCACTAGGCTCCTCCGTCCATGGGATTTTTGGGGGTGACAAGATCATTTTAAGCTCTAGTGGCAGTGCTAAGAGTTGGCGTGGGGTGTTTTAGGCCTCCACAATCTACACCAACATCCAACACTCCAAGTAAAAGGCATCTAACAAAAAAAGTGTACTATATAAATAAAAGTCCCCTAGTCAACACGGTTCCCACTTCCCACAAAATTGTAATCAGCTTACCAAGTTCTGAATTTCCCTAGAAATTCTGGAGCTACCACTGCTCAGAAGTCCCTTCTAGTTTAAGTCATTCATTCCTACAACAAACATTTATTTTATTTTTAATGCCTACAGTATCAGTGAGGATAGCCTAGGTGATGCTGCAGTAAGTGACTAAGTGAAAGTCCCTCAGTCCTATCCAACTCTTTCCAACCCCATGGACTATATAGTCCATGGAATTCTCCAGGCCAGAATACTGGAGTGGGTAGCTGTTCCCTTCTCTAGGGGGCCTTCCCAACCCAGGGATAGAACCCAGGTCTCCTGCATTGCAGGCAGATTCTTTACCAGCTGAGGGATGCTACAGTTGCTGCTGCTGCTGCTGCTAAGTCGCTTCAGTCGTGTCCGACTCTGTGCAACCCCTTAGACGGCAGCCCACCAGGCTCCCCCATCCCTGGGATTCTCCAGGAGAATACTGGAGTGGGCTGCCATTTCCTTCTCCAATGCATGAAAGTGAAAAGTGAAAGTGAAGTCGCTCAGTCGTGTCCGACTCTTCGAGACCCCATGGACTGCAGCCCACCAGGCTCCTCTGCCCATGGGATTTTCCAGGCAAGAGTACTGGAGTGGGTTGCCATTGCCTTCTCTAATGCTACAGTAACCATTCCCAAAGTCTCTATGGCCCAGGTGGCACTAGTGGTAAAGAACCTGCTTGCCAATGCAGGAGACATAAGAGATCCAGGTTTGATCCCTGGGTCCAGAAGATCCCCAGGAGGGGGGCATGGCAACCCACTCCAGTATTCTTGCCTAGAGAATCCCATGGACAGAGGAGCCTGGTGGGCTATGGTCCACAGCATCTCAAAGAGCTGGACACGACTGAGGTGACTTAGCAAACAGCATGCACAATGGAACAAAGGTTTATGTCTTACACTACATTGTCATTATAGGTTGGAACGAGGAGCTCTACTTCCTGCAGTCACTTGGGGATCCAGGCTGACTGAGTAACCACCTTCTCAAACAAGGCAGGTTGCTGAGTTAGAAAGAAAAGAAAGTTCTAGACCACAAGCATTTCAATGCTCCAGCCCAGAAGTGATCTGCAGCACTTCTGCTCCCAACTCACCAACTGGCACCATTCCCATAGTAGCGCCCAGGCACAGAGAGCTTGGAAATGCAGCCCTACAAGGACCTAGAGAGTGGGGAGGTAGTTCATCATACTTGATGCACTGATGACTATCCCACCTACTATGTGCTGTACTCTGGGCAGATGAAGATGAGCAAGAGGTGATCCCAGCCCTCCAGGCACTCACCTTCATACCAGAGAAGTCTCTGGTGATGGGATCTCATCCTCTGTGGTGCAGGCTTTGGTGGATTTAGGCGAGAAACCAGTCACTGCTTATGTGAGTGAGGTCACTGTGTGATACAGCAAAATTTTTTCTCCAGAACATGGTTCTAGTTGTAATGGTGGTGAGCCTGTTGCACAATGCAAGAGATAAGGAAATCACACACTCTCGTGGGAGGCAAAAAAACTCTCTTATTTAAATTCTGAAGGAAGACAGTTGGACATGATGTCATTCTGTTCAATGAAAGTTACAAATGGCAGTTGAATGAAAAATGAAACCAGACTTTGACCTCCACCAAGATGAGGATGGTGGATCCAGCCCTTTCAGAAAATGTGTTCCAGTTTGAGAGGGACTGAGCATGGGCCCGTGCCAACACAGAAAACCAACCAGAGAATCCATAGAAAACTAAATGCATCCCAGTAGATCTGCCCACTGGCATTAGCTTGTGCAACTCACCGCCACCCTTCCAGAAGGGAGCAATCCCAGGGCCTTGGGGTTGGGATAGAGATGGGGAGTCGTGAGGAAGACAAGCCCATAGGGTTCTTCAGTAGGACACAGGGGACAACACTCTGGGCCAAGCCACACCCAGCTTAGTCCTAACTGAAGGTTTCTGAACAGCAATGGCCCTTCTTATTTCTTAGAGGAACCCATGAAGTCCTGGACATGCAGTTTTAAACTGAATCTCTCAGTTTACCTGTCTCTGAAACGACAGAGCATATTTCAGGGGAAAACTCTGGACAGACATAGCCCTAGGGCACCCTTGTTTGTCTTATACATTCATTTTCTCCCTTGGGGAAGATCCTTTGAGACTAAACAAATACCCTGCTTCTCCTCAAACCTTCTTCCATTCATTTTAGCAGTGGATCACACTTGCAACAATGAGAACTGTGGTGTTCTGTGTTTTTCATTTCTCTCATTCATTCCATCTACATTAATTCATTGGAACTCTTCTATAGGTAAGAGTTGTATCTTCTCTCCCATTTCTTTATTCAATTACTTCTTTATATCAGTATGGGTTCATGGGTAATTATTAGTCTTTGCTTTATAATTCAATGCTATCATTATTTACTTTGTTGTCAAATTGTCTTGACTTCAGTTATTGAGAACTCTTTCAGGTTGGTTCCTGCGTCCCATTCTTTTTTGAGAACTTTTTTACTTTCTAGAAACAAAATATTTTCCAGGCTCACCTTGTGTATTACTCCACCTTTTTCATATCACCTAAGATGCCTTAAGTCCCCCTCTATTTTAAAAAAGATTATTTGTGTACTTTTAGTCAGTTCACCACTTGGGGACTCATTGTATGAAGTCATGTTCCATTTTATTTGTCCTAAGTTGCTTTTCCCGAGTTGTAAGTCATTCTAGCTGGGTCTAGTGTTTGAAAACTTGGTGGAAAAAAATGCCTGTTAACTAAATACATCCTTCATCATCCTAGAATATTTTTGGTATGCCCACTGGCCCCATACTTCCTTGGTCTCATAACTTCTTTGTAGTTATGACATTTTTGGCTATAAGGACAAGAAACCACAAATCCAACTGGCTTAAATCATAAGAAAATGTGTTATTTCTGGGAATAGGCACAGTGCAAGGGTTCTGGCTCCTTTTCACTATTATCATTTCAGTTCTGTCCTCAGCCTAGTTTCCCTCATAGTTGTATGTTGACAATCACCTGCAAAGAAGGCAACCTTGCTTGTGTATCCAAAGGAATAAGGGATGGAGCAGGGTCCTGGAAGTAAGGTTAGGGAAGGAAAAAAACTTCCTTCAACTGTGGCTTCAATAGCCTTCTCTTCAGTCTGATTTGGGCCAACTTCAGTCACATGACTGGACAAGTTCAGCTGCCAGGGGAATGCCAGACACTGATTGGCTTAAACCTGGATTCAGGACCCAGTAACTATCAAAGAAAATGTGACTAACATGACTGGTGAGGACAGGTGGTTCTCAGACATAAGCCTGCATCACAATCAGCAGACAGGCTTATTAAAATACAAACTGCACGGCTCCCAGCCCCAGAGTTTCTGATTCAGTAGTCTTGGGGAGGCGGGGGGCAGGGGTCTTGAGAATTTCCTTTTCTGATTGTACATTTCTAACAAGCTCCCAAATGATGTTGATATTGCTAGCCTGAGAACCACACTTAAGAGCACCACTGGGTAGACTCATCAGACTGACTCTGCAGCTGAGGATGGGATCAGTGTACCCTGAGTCATATGAGCTGCTTGGGGGAAGGATGAATGCCTAAAAAAACTAGAAGAGAGGAATGGGTTGAAGGCAGACAATCAGCTGGTGTCTGCCAAACCAATGCTCCTCAAACTTTAATGTGCCTCACTTTCAGATCTTGTTAAAATGCAGATTCTGTTTCAGTAGGTGTGGAGTAAGACCTGAGAGGCTGCTCTTGGTTTTTAAACCCCACTCTGAAGGCACAGGCACTACACCCTCTTTTCCCTGGTTCAGGCCTTCACTCCCTCATAGCTACATGCTGCAGTAGTGTTCTGACAGATGCCCATGTACTTCTACTGTGAGTGGTCCCATTGGCTCCTCAGATCAGCCCACAGCACTCCTTCCAACTTATGTTACTTGCTTGTTTTGTTTACTATCTATCTCCCCAAAACAACAGAAACTAAGTTTCATACATCCCATAAGGGCAAAGTTGTTTTTGTTGTTGTTTTTACTATTTTGTTACTGCTATGTCCCCAGTGCCTAGCTAGTTGACAGCTAATAAGTGTTTGATGAGTGAATGAATGTGTGAATCACATATTCATATAAGAGAAGGTGATGCTTTTGTTTTTCTGTCAGGTAACTTCCTGGAGGGCACTGGCCTTCCCTGAGTAGATACACCAAAGGAAAAGTGTACATGGCCTCTTAAAAGCTTATACTCTGTAAAACTGGTAGTGCTGGAAACTTCCCTTGATCCTTTGCTCTGCTCCCTCCTATCTGTACACTTAAGAGGGGGAGAAGGACAAACTAATGAAAGCTTCATGAATGTTGGTGCCAGGGCTTTTCTTCTCTTCGGTTTGCCTCTGGATGGACCACGTCCCCAGGGCAGGTTGGGCAAATCATCGGAAAGCAGGCTCCTAAATAGAGTTTCCAGGGACACTCTGAAACACTGCTGCTCTCTCCTTCCACCTGAAAAAAAAAAGTTCAAAAAACGCAAGTTATTCTCCAAGTCACCAGGTTAGGTGCCCAGTTTCCCTCTGGGGAACTTCTGCCCTGGCAAGAACTACAATAAAATCCCTTTCTCCCAAGTAGAGAGGTGGGACTCTTAGGAATAACTGAAATCCCCTGCTTTTTGTTTCATCCTCTTTATTCCTTCACTCCACCAAGCGAAATGTGATAGTAGCATAATTTCTGTAGCTTTTCTAAGAAATTCCTCTTTGCTGGCACATAAAAAGGACTCTCCTGGATCCCTGCCACTGGCTATGGAGCTTTAACACATTGTTGTTGGCTCAACTGGGGAGCCAAGATGAATAAAATATTCTCTAAACTCCTGTGGAAACACACAGCAAGTGTTTCCAACCATACTGTATTATTTGACCCAAAATATTTTTTCCCCTTCTATTTGCCAATCCATGTGTTACTTCCCTCAAAACTCCAAGTGGCCCTCCTTTCTCAAAGCCCACAGCCCCCAAATTACTGAGAGGGTCTAAAGCACCCTCTAACTAGTTTTGTGAACTTTAGCAAGTCACCAAACTTTTCTGGCTTTCTAGTTCCACATACATGTAAAGGGCTGTATTAAAACAGTTTCTCAAACTTTAGTGTGGATTGACATCATCTGGAGGGCTTGTTAAAACTGATGGCTGGGCCCTTTCTCCAGACTTACTGATTCAGCAAGTTTAGGATAGGATTCCAGGGTTGGTGTCTCTAACAAGTTCCCAGGTGAGGCCAAGGCTGCTGGTATAGGAATCACACTTGAGAGCCCCTGTACTAGAAGAACTCAGAGGTTCCTGTTGCTTGTTCATTCAATAAGTCTGTAAGTGTGAGTCGGGGCTCTTTTGGGTGCAAGTGACAGAAACTTGACTCAAACCGGGTTAAGTAAGGAAGGGAATTTATCAGTGCATACATCTGGGAAGGACAGACGTGGAATGGATTCTGGATACAGGAATTTAAGTTATATCATCAGATCTCTGGCTCAGCAATTGGTCCCAATCCACTCCCTTCTCACAGGGCTTCTTCCATACTAAGTTGCATGAGACAGTGTTGTACCCGGATCGCGGAATCCCACCAAACACCACAGGAGCCGCGGATCGACGCAAAAACAGTGAGGAACTTTATTACAAGCTCGAGCAGGGACTCTCTTCACACAATGGCGAAGGAGCCCCGAGTGAAAGCGGCGAATCTTTTTTATACTGTATAGCAGGGGAAGCGGGAAGGGAAGCTTAAGGGGATTGGTTAATTCTTCAACTAAGGATGTCTTGTTAGCTACTGATTGGTGGGTTAGAGTAAGGGGGGGGGGGCGGTGAGGGACTTTCCTGTCCTCCCCTGATTGGCTCGTTGAGTTTCTTTCTCTCCTCGCGAGGGGGTTTTACTCAAAATGGCAGTGCTATCCTAAAATGGAGTCGTTTGGGTTTCACATTTCACATTAGGACTGTAGACAACCTAGCTTCTGTTAGCCGAGACAGCAATGCCGGAAAAGAAATATAACTGCTGCCTCCTGGTTTTGTGTACAGTAATCTCAGGGACAGACTCTCACTGGCCCAGCTTGGACCATCACATGGTGAGGGGAATAGAGTATTATGATTGGTTAAGCCTAAGTCACATGCCTCCCCTTGAAGTGAAGGGCTAGAGCATTACAGTGGTCAGGACTCTTCTCAGATTGTAACCTCTTTATCCTGTTCACTGCTATATTTTCAGGATCTAGTGTCTGGTACATAGCAGGTGCTTAACAAATATTTGTTGAATGAGTGGATGATTCATTTCGTGAATAGTGTAAACTTTTTTTTGGGCGGGTCTATAACTTTATTGGACAATCAGCAGTTCTCATCCACTCATTAACTGTCTGTAGATTTTTGAAAGTGGCGACAGGTACATAGGTAACTAATGCGTAGAGCTTGTTTGGTGAATCTTCTGCCAGGCCTGGGTTGGAAAGGGTGTAACCTTTCCTTAGTGAACCTAGAAATCTTCAAAATCGGTGATTTTATGCACACTGAGGATAGGTGTGAAATTTCTTGAGATATTCACATAATTTTACCCAACCAAAGTAGAGTTTGTTGTTTTTTTCTTTGTTAAAGTTTCTTCCAGTAGACACTAGAGGAATTATGCTAAGACCCAGCATATCCACTAACCCTTACATTCTTTTGGCTTTTTGAGGCTCATTCTGATCCTGCTTTGTCTCTGGAAACACAGTCAAGTACACTTTGTCCTCAAAATAAAGTAAATTACTTTAATTTAGATTATCTTTAGTGTCTTAGAGTGATACCCTGTAGGCTTTTGTTAGTTGAAAGTTTAATAAAAGGTTTTTTTCTCCAACAAAGATAAACATCTCCCCCTCCCAACCCCAGCCTGTATTACAGTGGCTTCCTTTTAGGATATTGACTGAATGGGTGGTCCTGGTTTCTTTGTTACAAACACTGACTCTTTTGGGGGAAGGGAGCTCAATTTCCTTATTTCTAAAAGAAGGGGGTTGATGCAGACCAAAGCTACTCAGACTTGACTGCCCATTACAATCACCGAGGAGCTTGAAATAAATACTGACGCTTAAGCGCCATCCTTAGAGAATCTGATTTAAATGGTGGAGCCACCAGTATTTTTAAAGCTCTTTAGGGGACTTCCCTGGCGGTCCAGTGGTTAAGACTCTGCCAGCTCAATGTAAGGGGTGCAGGTTCTATCCCTGCTTGGAGAACTAGGACCCCACATGCGATGGGGCCAAAAAAATTTTTTTTAATATTTTATTTTATTAAGAATTTTATTTTAATAAAATAAAATGAGTTTAGGCAAGCTCCGGGAGATGGTGAAGGACCGGAAGCTTGGCATGCTGCAGTCCATGGGGTCACAAAGAGTTCGACACAATGAGCGACTGAATGAGCAAGCGAATGTACAGCCAGAGCCGAGAACTACTGGCTAGATGATTCTAGTTTAAAAATGTAGAGTTAGAGTCAGAATGCCAGCCTCACTATTTGGGCAAATCACCTAATCTCCCTAGGACTCAGTTTCTCTATTTGCAAAATGGAGACATTAATAGTACACTGAGTTATCATGAGAATTCAATGACAAGATCCAACTAACATTTTGCTATCCAAAGTTTAGTTCACAAACCTAACCAGTGGTTTCTTCATTACTTGGGTGCTTCTTAGAAATGCAAAATCTTAGGTTTCCCGTCCCCAGACTATCTGAAACAAAATCTGCATTTTAAAGATCCCCAAATGATCCTACATGATTCTTATGGGCTTCTCAGGTGCCCCAGTGGTAAAGAATCTGCCTTTAAGCAAGAGAGGAGGGTTCAATCCTGGGTTGGGAAGATTCCCTGGAGTAGGAAATGGCAACCTGTTGCAGCGAGGAAGCCAATTCTGACTCCATGCTGGAAACTGTTTCTTTGACTTGCTTTTGTTATTATAATCATACTCAATGGCTTGCCTGGAGGACCCTGCCCCTCTACGTGACTGTAAACTAAAGTGCCTTCATTCTGCTCAGGGAGAGATAATTTGTCCCTGCCCACCTGTGAATAGAAGAGATTAACACACCCCTTCTGAAGGCTGGCCATTGCCTTGGAGATGTTTTGCAAGACTGAAGACACTTCACTTCACTTCCCCACTGCATCTCCCTCTCTATGCTACCATTTGACTTTAGTTCTTCATTGCTTCTTTCTCTCTGATCTATAAAAGAAACTTGGCATCCAGACCCCAGTAAGATGGTTATTTTGAGGTGCTAGCCTGCCATCTTCTTGGTCTGCTGGCTCCCCGATTAAAGTCTCTTCCTTGCCTCAAGACCTCGTCTCGCAGATTCATTGGCCTATTGTGTGGCAAGCAGAGCAATCTTGGACTCGGTAACAAACCCACTCCAGTATTCTTGCTTAGGAAATCTCATACACAGCGGAGCCTGGCAGGCTACATGGGGTCTCAAAGAGTCAGAGACGACTGAGGGACTGAGCCCCAAATGATTCTTATACATGTTACAATTTGAGAAGCACTGGTGTTGAGGATTTAGTAGACTATCCAGCACATGGTAAAGGTTCAACATTAGTCATTACTAATATTTATACTGATAATTCTCAAGATAAATCATTCTACTTCCATCCCTGCCTCTCAAATTTTTTCTGGACCCTCTCATTAATATTTTAGTCTTTGTACCATTTTTTTTAACCAAAATAAACATTTATTCCCAAAGTTACTCATTATTAATGATGTAAAATACAAATGTTTTAATTATAAGTGGAGAAAACCCAATAACGAAGTTTGGGATTATTTTTTTGTAAATTAAATTGAAAGTATTTCTCCATTGCCTATCTTCAGTGCCCTTGACAGCCATACAGTTCTTTTTCAGTTCAGAAAAATAAAAATGTCACAAAATTAGGACTGGTCTTTAAAGCTATCATGCTTGGTATATTCTATTTTAAAGCAGAGTTTATTCAGAGAGCAAAAAAATCATTAGTTTAATTTTTTAAAATTTTGTTTCAAATGCCATACCTAAACTTTGAGGTGATTATATGCAAGTGAAATTCCACAACCAAAGAACCCAATGACATCGTGATTAAAAAAAAAAAAATTCCATGTTTTCTAGACTTACAGTTCACCATATTACCAAACAAATTCATAAATCAACACAACCCTAAACCCCAAGCTCATTGTATATAGCATTGGTCACCTGAGACTTCACCAAATCAGTCTCATTTTATAAGACTATTTTCTGATTCTTCTAACACTTTATTTTTACTTACTGGTTTTTGCCTAGAAGATTGTTAAATATTTTAGTGACCATGGATTTTCTGACACAGACCCATTTCTTCCATATTCTTCAGGCTCAGTCAAGAGAGAACTCAGACACAGATACAAGACCTTGATGTTCTGTGGGAGGAAAAGAAAACCTATGCTTTCCTTCCTGACATAAGCCTTCTGTTTTATTTCAGAACACTCAAAGAGCTAAGAATGCTGCTACTTGCAATCTTGGTTCAACATAAGACAGTTGATATTGGCTGTTGATACCCATGTCTCTGAAGGTGGGAGCCTCGATTGGCACCTATGTGAATAAGGAAGCAAAGACCACCAGCTACAACCCTAATCACTCCATTTCCATCCCTTACAAAGGCAAATTTATTTTTGTATCTGCTTATGAAAGTTAAGGATATTCCTTGTCTTTAGAGAACAGAATTGTCAAGCCTGATCCTCTTATTGTCTTGCTACTTCAGGTGTGGTCCTGTGACCAGTAGTGGCACCAATCACCTGGGGGCTAGTTAGAAATGCAGAATCTCAGGACACACTCCAGGCCTACTTTGTCAGAATTTGTGGTGCTTTTTGCTTTTATTTTATATCTTTTTTTTTCCCCATAAAACAAGCAATTTTGGGACTTCCCTGGCTGTCCAGTGGTTAAGACTCCGCACTTCCAATGCAGGGGGCACGAGTTCCATCCCTGGTCGGGAAACTAAGATCCCACAAGCTGGGTGGAGCTGCCAAAAAAGTATCATGCCATCCCTTTCCAAAACAGAACTGGTATTTTCTTTTTTTTTTTTAATGTGGACTATTTTTAAAGTCTTTATTGAATTTGTTACAATACTGTTTCTGTTTTATGTTTTGGTTTTTTGGCCACGAGATATATGGGATCTTAGCTCCCAGACCAGGGCTCAAACCAACACCCCCAGCATTGGAAGGTTAAATCTTGACCAGTGGACCACCTGGGAAGTCCAAGAAATGGTAGGTTCACAAGATCCCCAAGTGATTTGTATGGACATAAAAATTTAAGAAATACTGTTTTACATACTTTTATACAATATCTTCTTACTCCATATTTTAAAAAATTGATTTAGGAGAGTATTGACAACTTATCCTGAATATTTTTCCCCTAAAAAGAAATTTTGAAAACCCCAAAATATTAATGTCTTCCGTTTTCCCTCATTCGAAGGGAATACTTTTCCCTACATTATCCCCCTTGATTTTCTCATTTTTAGTCATACATTTTACTCATCATTCCAGAAAGTGATTCTGTGAAAAAAGAGGGTGTAAGACTGTTCCTCAGGGCCCCCAGGGACAAAGTGTAAAACCACGGGTCACACCCCTTATGAGACAACTAACTCCTTATTGTCAACGTGAAGTTCTTTTGTATCCTTAAGGATGGCTTTCACACACAGAAAATGTTATTCAGAGGCTAATTTGGTTTGTGGAAATAAAATTTGATTTAAATTAAATTAGCAAATTTTAGAACAAAAACCAACATCTTTCTTTAGCTTTTAAGATCAACTTACAAATCTTGTTTCTTTAGAAATGTAATTGCACTTTATCAGTAATTTTACAGGGACTTTGCCAGTTAATAAAGTTCTTTTAAATAATTTTAAGCCAAGTTTATACATTTAATATATTTTATTTTCTATTTAAAAATATCGGTGGTTTCTTAACCAAGAACCTCAAGATTGTCACTGATTCTAATAAATCTAATAAATTAATCTTCTAAATAAGTTCTTTCAAATGTCCTAATATGGTTTGCAAACTTGGTAAACTAGTCGTCACTAGCCTAAATCAGTCATGTTCACATTTTAAGTTAGAAACATAAGGCCAATTTGTTAAATAATTAAATACTCAAAATTATCTTAAACATTGCAAGTAGATATACACAAAGAATTCCCACATATAAAACAAAAATATTTGTACTGTAGGTCTGATTTTTCTCTCTAGCTCTACACTTAACAGAAATCTTCATAGGGTGAAAGCAGAGGTTCTCAAAGGGCTTCCTAAGTGGCACAGTTGCTAAAGAATTCGACAGCCAATGTGTGAGATGCAAGGGATGTGGGTTCTATCCTGGGTCAGGAAGATCCCCTGGAGGAGGGCATGGCAACCGACTCCAGTATTCTTCCCTGGAGAATTCCATAGACAGAGGAGCCTGGTGTCCTACAGTCCACAGGATCTCAAAGTTTGGCACAACTGAGCACACATGACAACCTCAACAAAAGGTTCTCAAGAGAAGGTGATTTTGCCTCTCAGGGCACATTTGCCAATATCCAGGGACATTTTTGTTGTCACCATCTTTTTTGTTGAATGCCTCTTACTGGATTCTATTTGTCAAGTTTACTCTGGCTAGATGATCAGGTTCTAAACTTATTCTAATACCAATTGTATATATATATATATATATATATATATATGTAAATTAATTAGTAAAATCATGCTATATTAAAGTATATAATGGCCTTTCCAGGTGGCGCTAGTGGTAAAGAATCCACTTACAATTCTAGAGACCTGGGTTCAATTCCTAGGTCGGGCAGATCCCCTGGAGAGGGGCATGGCAACCCACTCCAGTATTCTAGCCTGGAAAATCCTGTGGACAGAGGAGCCTGGTGGGCTACAGTCCATGGGGTCACAAAGAGCCAGACACGACTGAAGTGACTTAGCACACATGCAAAATAGATAATAATAGCATATATGATAATGTATAGTCTATATAAATTATAGGTATATATAAATAATATATATTATTGCATGCCCACTATGTGCCAGGTGCTGATACTGTACATTAATATTGCTCTAGACATAAGAATCACAGTTTAAATTGGCTTATAGGTTCTTGTCTTTCTCTCCGTGCCCTCAAACTAATCGAGCTTTCCTATTCATTCATTTAGCAAATATTTATTGAGTATCTATTATGTGCCAGATACTGTGAGAGGTGCTAGGGCTGAGGAAGGGGCCAAGATATACATGTTCTTTACTCTCATGACATTCCATTCTAAGGCTGTTTTTAGGATTGAATGAGATAATATATGACAGCCTTTTATATCACTTAAATCACCATGCAACTTCTAAAGATTCAGGCACACAGAGGTTACAGAAGATTCAAGTGGGAAAACTTTGCATCTACAAGGTTTACAGTCATCTCAGGGTTGAATTCTGCAGTTTCAATTCTTTCTTCTTTATAACAAAAATCACAAATAAACTTGGTTACACTACTCTTGAGTGTGAATGAATAGGGTAGACACAGCCACTAAGAGAGGCTCTACCAACTGCAATCTATGATGTTCAAGATGGCCCAGAGGGCCAACATCCAGCCAGCAGGTGGGGGGAAGACAGGGAGGACTGTGAATGAGTAGTTGTTTTTTAAATATCTATTTATTTAGTTTTGGCTGTGCTGGGTCTTTGTTGCTGAGCAGGCTTTCTCTAGCTGCAATGAGCAGGGACTACTCTTCGTCATGGCACATAGGCTTCTTATTTCGGTGGCTTCTCTTGTTGCAGAGCATGGGCTTAGTCGCTCTGAGGCATGTGGGATCTTCCCAGACCAGGAATCGAACCTGTGTCCTCTGCATTGGCAGGAGGATTCTTAACCACTTGACCACCAGGGAAGTCCGTGAATAGGTAGTTTTATGGGCTAGGTCTGGATGGTGCACGTCATTTTTGCTTGCATTTTATTGGTCAAGCTAGAGCTCAGCTATATGGCATATACTGCAGGGAGGCTGGGACATGCAGTTCACCTAGGTGTTCAGGAGGAAGAAGATCTAGTTTTAGTGATCAGCTAGCCACTCTCTAGCACCTTCATACATGCAAGATTGATTAATTATGGTGAACAGGGGTATATGAAAACCCTGTACTGTTCATTTTGAGTCTTGATACTTTATTCATTTTACACTTCCGAAGCTTAAGACTTATATGTGAAAGAAAGGATAACATGTATGTGTGTTAATTTTTTAGGGCAACTCTCTCTGCCTCTTAGAGCCATAGTATTTTCACTGATAAACGAAAACATTGAAATAATAAAGATTAGAGCATACATTAATAAAATAGAACAATAGAATCAATGAAACAAAAGTTGGTTCTGTGATAAGAACAACACAATTAACCAATCTTTAGCTATATTGACCGAGATAAAAAGAGAGAAGACTCAAACTAATAAAATCAGAAGTGAAAAGGGGACATCATCGTTTACAGTAGCATCAAAAAGAATAAAACACTCAGGAATGAAATTAAAGAAAGAAATGAAAAATTTATATTCTGAAAACTCCCAGGTGGTGCTAGTGGTAAAGAACCCACCTGTTAATGCAGGAGCCCTAAGAGACATAGGTTCAATTCCCGGGTTGGGAAGATTCCCTGGAGAAGGAAATGGCAACCCACTCCAGTATTCTTGCCTGGGAAATCCCATGGACAGACGAGCCTAGCAGGCTATAGTCCATAGGTTTGCAAGGAGTCAGACATGACTGAAGACTTAGCACATTCTGAAAACTATAAGACATTGTTGAAAGAAATTAAAGACCTAGCCAAATGAACAGATATCCATGTTCATGGATCAGAAGAATTAAATTGTTAAGATAGCAATAGTCTTCTACTTGACCTATAGATTAAATGCAAAGCCTAAGATGGCTGTTTTACAGACATTGGCAAGCTGTTCCTAAAATTCAAATGGACATGTCGAGGACCCAGAATAGCCAAAACAATCTTTAGAAAGAATAATAAATGTGGACCTAAACTTACCGACTTCAAAACCTAATATAAAACTACATTAAGCAATAAAGTGTGGTATTGGCATAAGGACAGACACATATATAGATCAGTGGAATAGAATTAAGAGTCCAGAAATAAACTTTCACATTTACAGTCAATTGATTTCCAAAGAGGGTGCCAAAACAATTCCATAAGAAAGAAGAGTCTTTTCAACAAGTGGTTCTGGGACAACTGGACATTCACACACAAAGGAATTAAGTTGGATTGCTGCTACACCATATACAAAAGTTAACTCAAAATGGATCAAGGATTGAAATATGAAAGCAAAAACTGTAAAACTCTTAGAAAAAAATATAGGCATATGTCTTCCTGGCCTTGGATTAGGCAATGATTTCTTAGACATGATACCAAAAGCACAAACAACAAAATAAAAAATAGATAAATTGTACTTTATTAAAATTAACAACTGTTGTACTTTAAAGGACTTCATTAAGAAAATAACAAGAATAATAAACAAGATTAAAAGACAACCCTCAGAATGGAAAAAAATAATTGCAAATGAAACAACTGACAAAGGATTAATCTCCAAAATACATAAAAAGCTCATATAGCTCAATAGTAGAAAAATGAACAGCCCAATCAAAAAATTGGCAGAAGACCTAAACAGACGTTTTTCCAAAGAAGACATACAGATGGCCAATAAATACATGAAAAGATGTTCAGCATCACTAATTAGAGAAAAGCAAATCGAAACTACAAGGAGTATCACCTCACCCCAGTCAGAATGGCCATCATTAAAAAATGTAAAAACAATAAATGCTAGAGAGGATGCAGAGAAAAGGGAACCCTACTTCACTGTTTGTGGGAATGTAAACTGATACAGCCATTATAGAGAACAGTATGGAGATTCCTTAAAAAGCTGGGAATAAATCTACCATGTTATTCAGCAATCCCACTCCTGGGCATATACTTTGAGAAAGCCACAGTTCAAAAAGACACATATACTCCAATGTTCATTGAAGCACTATTTACAATACCCAGGATATGGAAGCAACCTAGATGTCCATCTACAGATAAATGGATAAAGAAGATGTGTACATATACACAATGGAATATTACTCAGCCATACAAATGAACAAATTTGAGTGAGTTCTAGTGAGGTGGATGAACCTAGAGCCTGTTTTACAGAGTAAAGTAAGTCAGAAAGAGAAAAATGAATATTGTATATTAATGCATATATATGAAATCTTGAGAGTCCTTTGGACTGCAAGGAGATCAAACTAGTCAATCCTAAAGGAAATCAATCGTAAACATTCATTGGAAGGACTGATGCTGAAGCTGAAGCTCCAATACTTTCTGCAACTGATGTGAAGAACCGACTCACTGGAAAAGACCCTGATGCTGGGAAAGATTGAAGGCAGGAGGAGAAGGGGACGACAGAGGATGAGATGGTTGCATGACATCATCGACTCAATGGACATGAGTTTGAGCATACTGCAGGAGATGGTGAAGGACAGGGAAGCCTGGCGTGTTGCAGTCTATGAGGTCGCAAAGAGTTGGATACCACTCAGCGACTGAAAAACAACAATGAAATCTCAAAAAATGGTATTGATGAATCCATCTGCAGGGAAGTAATGGAGACATAGATATAAAGAACGGACTTGCGGACACAAGTAGGGGAAGGAGAGAGTGGGACGAATGGAGAAAGTAGCATCGACATATATACACTACCATGTGTAAAACAGATAGCTGGTGAGAAATTGCTATATAATACAGGGGGCCCATCCTGGAGCTGTGATGACCTAGAGGGGTGGGACAGGGGGAGCAGAGTGAGGCCCAAGAGAGAGGGAATATATGTCTAATTACAGCTGATTCACATTGCTGTATGGCAGAAACCAACACATTGTAAAGCAATTTGCCTCCAAAGAAAAAATAAAAGATAAAGAAAATAACAAGAAAACTCACAAATTGAAAGAATATATTTATGTAGGGGAGGAAAAATTATTTTCCCTCTACCTTTTTAGGTTCTTGTCTGAGACTCATCCCCAACCCACACCATAATTTAAAAAAAAAAAAAACAACAACAGATTAACAGAAGAAAAATAGAAGTTTAAGAACATGTACACCTGCTGTATACAAGTGAGAGACACAGGGGAACTGAGTAACTCCCTGAAGTGGCCCAAGCCCCACCCTCAATACCATCTCCAGCTAAAGACAAAAGGAGATGTTGAGGGTAGAAGTGGGAAAAGCCTGTTAAGGGGAGGTGACTAGGAAACGCACGGTAAACAGGGGTAAGGCTGTCAAGCAGATATAAGCTCATGCCATTGATAAGAGTTTCTAGAAATTTAGTCATTCTTTTCTTCCTGGTACAGAGATGGAGACACCCTTACAAATGGAGATTTTTCCTTATAAATGGAAATGTCTCTAACAAAAGGGCAACTTCCACTTTGTTTTCAGAGATTTTTTTCTGTACCTGCAGCCTCTCCAAAAGAATCAGCTCAAAATAATCAACCTCAGGATGCATATTCAGGGGCAGCAAATTCTGCTCCCCCTCTCTTGCAAATCATAAAACTGATAAAGGACTTGTTCCTGGAAAATATAAAGAGCTCTTACATCTCAATAATAATAATAATAATAATAATAAAACCAGTTTAAAAACAAACGATCCAGACATCTCTCTAAAATTCACTTCAGTTCAGTCGCTCAGTCGTGTCTGACTCTTTGCGACCCCATGGACTGCAGCACGCCAGGCTTCCCTGTCCGTCACCAACTCCCAGAGATTACTCAAACTCATGTCCATCGAGTCAGTGATGCCATCCAACCATCTCATCCTGTCGTTCCCTTCTCCTTCCACCTTCAATCTTTCCCAGTATCAAGGTCTTCTCCAATAACTCACTTCTTTGCATCAGGTGCAGAAAGTATTGGAGCTTCAGCTTCAGCATCAGTCCTTCCAAAGAATGTTTACGATTGATTTCCTTTAGGATTGACTCGTTTGATCTCCTTGCAGTCCAAGGGACTCTCCAGAGTCTTCTCCAACACCACAGTTCAAAAGCATCAGTTCTTCGGCGCTCAGTTTTCTTTATAGTCCAACTCTCACATCCATACATGACTACTGGAAAAACCATAGCTTTGACTAGACAGACCTTTGTTGGCAAAGTAATGTTTCTGCTTTTTAATGTGCTCTCTGGGTTGGTCATAGCTTTTCTTTCAAGGATCAAGCGTCTTTTAATTTCATGGCTGTAGTCACCATCTGCAGTGATTTTAGAGCCCCCAAAAATAAAGTCTCTCATTGTTTCCCCATCTATTTGCCATGAAGTGATGGGACCGGCTGCCTGAATAGGGACCAGATGCACAAATAGCCGACAAGCACATGAAAATTAGCTCATCACCATTAGTCATCAAGAAAATGCAAATAAAAATCCCAATGAGATACCATTTCACACCCACGGGGATGGCTATAATAAAAAGAAGAGAAAATAACAAATAGTGGTATGGATACGGAGAATTGGAACCCTCAGGCACTGCTTGTAGGAATGTAAAATGGTGCGGCTATTTTAGAAAACAGTCTGACAGTTCCTTAAAAAGTTTCATATAGTTACCATATGATTCAGCAATTCTACTCTTATACTTATATACTCAAGAAAAATGAAAGCATATGTCTACACAAAAACTTGCACATGAATGTTCATAGCAGCATTATTCATAATAACTCCAAATTGGAAACAGCCAAATGTCCATCAACTGATGAATGGATTAACAAAATCCTGCATATTCATACAATAAAATACTATTTGACCATGAAAAGGAATGAAGTATTTCTGTGTATTGAATTGATATGACTTCAAATCCACTTGTTTTGATCTAAGAATGAAGTGGTTTAGTTCTAAGAGTGAAGTTGTTTACACGTTGGAGGCTGTGTCAGGATGGTGTCATCACATGTGTGGTTGTCGATAAGCACTCAGTAGGTTGGATACTGAACTACTTGGGGGAGGAGCCACTGTGGCTGGGGTCTATTTAAGCTTTAAATAGGAGAGTTTTGACCAGTAACTAGAGAGTGTTCAGTTTGGACGAGTCTATTCTGTTGATCAAAACAGCTCTCCAAAGACCTTGGGGCATTAGCTCCTGCCCAGGCAAAGTGACTCTTTGCCGGCAGTGGTGAAAACCATAAATGCCCCGAAAAAGAGATCATCTTGCCAGCCAACAGCAGCGCCTGTGTTCCCTGGCAATGTGCTCTACAAATAAGGAACTTGCACTTTTGCGCCCACAGCTGGATGTCAGCGCTTGGTTGGCTAAGCCGCCTCTCCTGAGAACCAAGTCATAGAAGGGTATACCTCATCTAAATTTGGACTTTGTTTTTGTCTCCCCTTTGCCTACAATAGTAGTGTGATTAATCTCTCATTGGTTTGGGATATTTATTGGCTTATTAAGAGAAATTACCCTGTATACTATTAGCTTGTGAAATTATTATAATTCCTGCACTGAGCTTGTGTTAAACAGATTATTGGCAAAGACAATCTCAGTCTCTAAGCATAATTTGCTGCCAAACAAAACAGATACTGATACATGTTACAACACGGATGACTGTAGAAAACACAATGGTAAGTGAAAGAGATCAGTCATAAAAGGCCACAAACTATATATTGTATAATTCCATTCGTATGAAATGTCCAAAATAGGCAAATATACAGAGACAGAAAGTAGATTACTGGTTGCCTAGGGCTGGGGCAGGACAAGGGAGAGGCTTGAGGGAAAATGGGAAGTGATTGCTGATGGGTATCGGGTTTCTTTTTAGGGTGATGAGATGGTCTAATATTTATTGTGGTGACAGTTACACAACTGTAATATAAAGAATTTTTAATTGTACACTTCAAAGGGTGAGTTGTATGTTATGTGAATTATATCTTAAAAAGACTTGTTATTGGGGAAAAAAAAAACATTTAGAATACATTCGTTGTTAAGTCATCGGCTGGAATGACCTAGAACTGACCTACCAAAATGAATTCATCAGGGGTCCCCAAGGTGATCAACATTGTCAAGCCCCACACAGAGCTTCCTTTTAGGTTATTTCTATAGTATAGCAAAATGAGTGAATGTCGCTTAGCCGTGTCCCACTTTTGGGATCGAACCCAGGTCTCCCGAATTGCAGGTGGACTCTTTACCAGCTGAGCCACAAGGGAAGCCCAAGAATACTGGGGTGGGTAGCCTATCCCTTCTCCAGCGGATCTTCCTGACCCAGTAATTGAACCAGGGTCTCCCGCATTGCAGGTGGATTCTTTACCAACTGAGCTATCAGGGAAGCCCTACAGAATAGCAAAACATGTGTCTTGTGTGTGAGTGTGTGTGTGTGTGTGTAATAAGTCTGTGTGTGCACATGCACATGTATAGGCATTTATATTTTGCGAAAAATCTGCATTTAGTCCATATGTTCAAACAAGTACACATCGAAACTCCAGAATTTGGGGGAACCACTGCTTCAAATAATATTGTATTCATTGTGAGAAACATTTTCAGATTTCCTCTAGTGTTCCAAAAGATGAGTTATTTTTGAAATTTCAATGTCTTCCTGTTGGGTGACTCAGAACTTTTAAAAACTTTTGTGAAAGGAGAAAATATTAAAACAGGAGACAGAGAGAAACAGAGATAGATGAGGACAGAAAATTGTTCACATTCTCCACTCTATTCTTTTCTTTCCCATTTTTCTGGTACTTTTAGAAATAACACTTTTTTTTCCAACTCTTTTTTTTTTCTGCTTAAATTCTGCCTTCATCTTTGTTCTCTGTTTCATCAACCTTTGCATCAAGTTTCATACATTCTGGGGTGGGTAGATGGAATTCATTTGCTGTCTGGCATAGTTGGTAGGGCAGGGGTTAGAGGTGGTCCCAAACTGTCATATTAATGAAATATTTCTTTGTATATTTGAACTCTTCTCTATCAAGCTGTCCCTCTGGACATTTCTTTTTAAAAAAAAGTAATAATAATTTATTTGGCTGCACCAGGGCATGCAGGATCTTTAGTTGTAGCAGGTGGGATCTAGTTCCCTGACCAGGGATCAAACCCATGCCCCCTGCACTGGAAACACAGAGTCTTAGCCATTGGGCCACCAGGGAAGTCCCTTTCTGGACATTTCTTTATTGATTATACAAACATTCATTTACCTTCTGGGTACCAGGTGCCATTCTAGGTTCTGGGAACACAGAATGAATGAGACTTCTTTCCAGACCTCAAGGAACTCTGAGTTTTTAGTGTTTCTCTACCTTGTTTTCATTATCTCCTCACTTAAGGAGCCTATGTAGACCTCTTTTTCCCGTAATAGAGTGCCCTTCACGAAATTTTAAATTCACAGGTACACTCTATCTCTTTATGTATTTGTGGTGCTTTGGAGAGCCATAAATCACTGCCATACCTAAGATTCTTGGTCCCTTAGAGGCCATGTCACTCCCATTGAGAATGCATGGTTTAGTGGGAGAGAGTGATATATAAGAAGAGGACAAAATGATGTGATATTTTCAAGGGAGAACAAAATATATCAGATTCCAAAGAAGGGAAAGATTTTACACCCAAACTCCTTAAATTGCAAGAGATTGTGCCAGGGGCTTTTAGGGATAGAAAAATCAGTACAACAGGTCTATATCTCCAAAGCATTTACAAAAGAACAATGCTTTCTTCTAGGCTTTCTTCCTTCCTTCCTTCTTTTCCCCTTTCTTTCCCCTTCTTTCTACAAATCTTGATTAACCAGTTAAGTGCCAAGCACTGAATCTTTTCTTTAGCTTTCCTTCTCTAATTCAGTTTTGCTCCCTTCCTTCTTCTCTTCTCAGATCCCACTGCTTTTTTATTCTCCCTTTGATTTATTCAGGTCCCTTGTCACCACTAATGCTTAAATGAATGATAAAAGATTGAAACTATTATCCTTCTGTGGTCAAGACCACTTATGATTTTTCTTCTTAGTTTTATGTTAGATCTTGATTTTTCCAGTAGCTATGTATGGACATGAGAACTGGACAATAAAAAAGGCTGGCCACCGAAGAATTGATGCCTTTGAACTGTGGTGCTGGAGAAGACTTTTGAGAGTCCCTTGGACAGCAAGGAGATCAAACCAGTCAATTCTAAAGGAAATCAACCCTGAATATTCATTGGAAGGACTGATGCTGAAGCTCCAATACTTTGGCCACCTGATGCAAAGAACTGACTCATTGGAAAAGACCCTGATGATGGGAAAGATTGAAGGCAGGAGGAGAAGGGGACGACAGAGGATGAGATGGTTGGATGGCATCACCAACTCAATGGACATGAGTTTGAGCAAGCTCTGGGAAATGGTGAAGGACAGGGAGGCCTATCATGCTGCAGTCCATGGGGTTGCAAAAAGTCAGACATAACTGAGTGACAGAACAACAACAAGTAAGAAAACAAAAAATCAGTGAGCTAATTGTATTATTTACTTGTGTAAATTACACTTTATAATAGGTAATGTTTAAGTACTAAGTTGATTGATTTGGATGAAAATCCCATTCTTTCCTAAAAGTGGAATTCAGACTTGTGCACTGCTATTATGTGTATTTTCTGTTTGTTTGTTCCTTGGGCTTATACTGAGGAAATTAAAATCTAGAATTGGACTTCAGTAAGTCACAACTATCTTAACATATGCATGCCCATGGCAGAACATACCCAGGTGGTAAACTGACGCCTGGAGTCCCCTAGCTCTAACAAGAGGCTATCTCTGCTTAGTCATGCCACCATTTAAAAAAAAAAAATCAATCCTATCAACTTGGAAACTATATGTAAGAATTTCAGTGGCTAAGAAAATATGAATCATGAGGGCTGTGAAAAGGAAAATTGGATTACATTTATGTGTTATTTAAAATTCATTATGTGTGTGGTTGTCTTACACATTATTTGATACTGAGTTATGTCTAGGCATATAGATTCCAGGACAAACTTTTAAATATATTTTCTTACTTCACCTCTAAGAAGTTGGGAGCCATTGTGAAGCTACAACTCAAGCCTCTATTTTCAATCTCTGTTCTGATTTTAAAAGCACATTAATTTGCCCAAACACAAGAACATTCATCCATTTATAAAATTAAATTGTAAATATTCAAGTTTTCCAAAGAGTGCAATTGAGCTGCTGAACTCCTTGAGCTACCAATAAAGAAAGTCCTTCTCCACACAGACTTTGCTAAAGCCACGAACAGCATCTTACTGAAATTTGCCTAATCACATTTTCCAGAAATGCCCCCAAATGTTTATTTTGGTTTAAAGGGATAAAAATTACCTGCCAGTGACTAAAATGTGTGCTTGTGTCAAACTGAATGCCAGCCCTTGAGACTTTCTAATTATGCATTCATGAATAAGAAGGAGTAATACCATGGAGAGGACTGATACCCTTGAATATGTATATATAGCTACAGAAGATGGTTCCTACAGTGAAAGGTCAAAATGATCGGTGCCCACCTGAAAAATAGGTAACTTTATGGGTAAGATCAGCTCCCTTCAAATAAAGTCAAATAGATATTTCAAAACAAACAAAAATACAGCATTTAGAAAAACACAGTAAGTGAAGAAGTTAAGTGGACAGGATCTTTGGCAGGTAATTCTGAGATCAAATATTAACTTATTAGTCAGAGTTCTAGCAGGAAACAGAAGGCACACTCAGCTGGCATCTGTAAAGACAATTTAGTGAGGAGACTATTTATAGATGTGTGTGCAAGGTTAAGGGAACCAAGAGATATCAGCAACAGTGGTATGTTTACTGTCCCTGGGTTGGAAAGGAGAAGGGGAAACAATGGTGTTTCACGCTCCTAGTGAGAGCTGGAGCCAAGGAGAGGGGTTGGTAACAGAAGCTGTAGTTGTGAACAGAGGCGGCTGCTGCCATCATCATACAGATGGAGAAGAAAGGAGTTGGGGAGAATACCTCAACCTCTCTGTTTCTTCTCCCATCCTTCAATCTCCTGTGGTGACGCCTATTGTCCAAACCCAAACAGAATCCAGGGGATAAGAGAGTCCTAGGGTACAGAGTAGGACCCAGATAGGCCAAAAATGGATTAGGAAGAGGGATTCAAGCAGACAATATTCAGAATGCTGTAAAATGTGTAAGTGGTATAAAAATAGTACCTATTGGCACTTCCCCGGTTGTACAATGGTGAAGACTCTGCTCTTCCAATGCAGGGGACATGAGTTTGATCCCTGGTTGGGGAACTAAGATCCCACATGCTGTGCAGTATGGCCAAAAAATTAAAAAAAAAAAAAAAAAACACAAGCCAAAAACCAGTACCTATTTCCTAAATTTGTTTTGAGGATTAAATGAGATTATATATATAATTCTTAACATAACATCTGGCATAGAAGAAGCATCCAATTAATGCTAGCTATTATTTTTTATTGAATGGGCTATCGAAGATACATACTTAGTGGTTTCAAGTTATGGCCAGTTTATCAATCAGTGTTAAGATTTAAGACCTCTTGAACATGATTCTAAAAGCTTACACAGATGTCTTTTCAAGCTGTCTTTTTCCATTAAACCTCATAACTTTATATTCCATAACATAACAAGTGATGTATCAGACAGCAACTTCATCTCGTTTAAGTCTGTAGTGCTTGCACGATCCATCCAAATAATAAAGCAGAAACCAAAGAATGTAGAACTTCTCCTTCCCCCTCTGGAAAAACAATATGCTAAAAGTCCAAATTTTTTCTCTTTTGACTTGCAGGTGGACTCATAAAACATTAGGATTCTAGATTCTTCAGCTCCCAAAATTCTTCCCCACCTGCCTTTGATGCCTGAAATTCTTCTATAAAAGAATATAGCTTTTCCTTCTGCAAGACATGAAATGAAAATAGCCCCTGGGAAAAGAGCCTCTGACCAAGAATTCAGATGTTTTCCTGACCACAAGTTTTGATACAGGCAGAAAGGGAATGAGCAGGCTTCCTTCAACTACTTGGGGCAAGTAGAGGGAGGCAAGATA
This sequence comes from Cervus canadensis, assembly GCF_019320065.1. Classification (NCBI taxonomy): domain Eukaryota; kingdom Metazoa; phylum Chordata; class Mammalia; order Artiodactyla; family Cervidae; genus Cervus; species Cervus canadensis. Next base: position 22,324,993 of record NC_057419.1, read on the forward strand.
AGTGGGAGTGCTCCCCACTGGCTAGGCCAGGGAAGGAAGGTTCCCAAGGCCTGGGCTGAATTAAAAGGGGTGTGACTCAAGGCAGTCTGTGGCAGTGCAGCCAGCTGCAGGGGAGAACCAGAATAGTTCTTGACTGGAACCAAGGTCAGCACTGGGAAATCAATTTCATGTGTGCCATCCAAAAGGTGAGGCCAGGACAGAAAACCAGTATGGAATGTGAGTTGTGCCTCGGGGCCATGGTCAAAATATTTAACAACAGGTATAGAAACATAGGGGCTTCCCTGGTTACTTAGATGGTAAAGAATCTGCCTGCAATGCAGGAGACCTGAGTTTGATCCCTGGGTCAGGAAGATCCCCTGGAGAAGAGAATGGCAACCCACTCCAGTATTCCTGCCTGGAGAATTTCAAGGACAGAAGAGCCTGGAGAGCTACAGTCCATGGGGTCTCAAAGAATCAGATGCAACTGAGCAACTAATACTTTCATAGTAACACAGATGCAGATACAGAAATACAGTATGTGTAGATAAAGACAAAGACGTATTTGGATATATTGATATACAGTATATAATATCAATAAAAATTAAATGCTTATAAATTCTTTTATTCTCTAAATCTTTGTGCTTATATATTATAAAGCTTCTTATTAAATCATTCATCAAAATTTTAAGTTCTGAATTATTTGTTGATTGGGACTTCCCTGGTGGTCCACTGGTTAGGACTTTGTCTTCCAATGCAGGGAGCGGGGTTCAATCCCTGGCAGGGGAGCTAAGATCCTACATGCCTCACAGCCATAAAACAAAGCATAAAGCAGAAGTAATACTGTAACAAATTCAATAAAGACTTTAAAAATGGTCCATATAAAAATTATTTTTAAATTTTAAAAATTATTAGTTGATTTTCAGAAAATCTTAATCTGGTCTTTTGTTCCACAGAGCCTGTTACTGCTAAAGGTCTCCGAGTGAGCAGTGAGTTAATCAGGAGCAACAGCTGTTCTATTAACCACTACACCATTAAACCAATAGTCATTTGGTAGCCTGTCCTCTCAATTCATAGAAAATTCATTGTAATATTATATTGTTCACGGTGCTGATGTGCTGACGTCTCTTTCAGCTTCTGCTGAGATTGCAGCACTGACATTTGAAGACTTTCTGGATCTTACAGTTCTGAGAATTTTGTTGATTCAAAATCTTTTTTATTTTCCTGACATTTGAGGATGAAGTCCTGAAAATCACTTACTGGAAATATATATAAAATTAGTTGTCTTAAATAAAAAACTTTTTGTTCTACTTCAACCCAAAGAGATTCATAAACATCATTTGGTCAAATTTCAGGTTTTAATATTATGCAGTTTTCCCTCATATTTGTCATTAAACAATGCATCCACTTTTAGGCAAGTGATAGTATTTCTGCTTGGAATTGCAATTTACTCACTTTGAAAGGATAGGTCCTAATTCTCTATCTCTAATGATATCATCCGTCTGTCTTTATACTTTATTATATATACTCAATAGCTTTTCCCTTTCTATCAAATTAATCTGCCAGCTTTATTTTTTTATTTATTTATTTTTATATATATATATATATATTTTATTATTATTTTTTTCCAGTGGGTTTTGTCATACATTGATATGAATCAGCCATGGATTTACATGTATTCCCAATCCCGATCCCCCCTCCCACCTCCCTCTCCACCCGATTCCTCTGGGTCTTCCCAGTGCACCAGGCCAGAGCACTTGTCTCATGCATCCCACCTGGGCTGGTGGTCTGTTTCACCATAGATAGTATACGATGGCTGTTCTTTTGAAATATCCCACCCTCACATTCTCCCACAGAGTTCAAAAGTCTGTCTGTATTTCTTGTGTCTCTTTTTCTGTTTTGCATATAGGGTATCGTTAACACCCTTTTCTAAATTTCCATATATATGTGTTAGTTAGCCTGTACATGTTCTTATCTTCCGGCTTATTCACTCTGTATAATGGCTCCAGTTCATCATCTCATTTAGGACTGGTCAAATGAATTCTTTTTAGATGGCTGAGTAATTATTCCAATGGCTGCCATATGTACCACAGCTTCCTTATCCATCCGTCTGCTGATGGGCATCTAGGTTGCTTCCATGTCCTGGCTATTATAAACAGTGCTGCGATGAACATTGGGGTGCACGTGTCTCTTTCAGATCTGGTTTCCTCAGTGTGTATGCCAGAAGTGGGATTGCTGGGTCATATGGCAGTTCTATTTCCAGTTTTTTAAGGAATCTCCACACTGTTCTCCATAGTGGCTGTACTAGTTTGCATTCCCACCAACAGTGTAAGAGGGTTCCCTTTTCTCCACACCCTCTCCAGCATTTATTGCTGTAGACTTTTTTGCGATGCAGCCATCCTGACTGGCGTGTAATGGTACCTCATTGGGTTTTGATTTGCATTTCTCTAATAATGGAGTGATGGTTGAGGGCATCTTTCATGGTTGGTTTGTTACCATCTGTATGTCTTCTTTGGAGAAATGTTGTGTTTCTTCTGGCCCATTTTTTGATTTGGGTTCATATTATTTTTTCTGGAATTGAGCTGCAGGAGTTGCTTGTTATATTTTTGAGATTAATCCTTTGTCCTGTTTGCTTCATTTGCTATTATTTCTCCCAATTCTTGAGGCTGTCTTTTTCACCTTACTTATAGTTTCCTTTTGTAGTGCAAAAAAAGCTTTTAGTTTCATTAGATCCCATTTGTTTAGTTTTGCTTTTATTCCAATATTCTGGGAGGTGGGTCATAGAGGATCTTGCTGTGATTTATGTCAGAGAGTGTTTTGCCTATGTTCTCCTCTAGGAGTTTTATAGTTTCTGGTCTTACATTTAGATCTTTAATCCATTTTGAGTTTATTTTTGTGTATGGTGTTAGAAAGTGTTCTAGTTTCATTCTTTTACAAGTGGTTGACCAGTTTCCCAGCACCACTTGTTAAAGAGGTTGTCTTTTTTCCATTGTATATCCTTGCCTCCTTGTCAAAGATAAGGTGTCCATAGGTTCGTGGATTTATCTCTGGGCTTTCTATTCTGTTCCATTGATCTATATTTCTGTCTTTGTGCCAGTACCATACTGTCTTGATGACTGCGGCTTTGTAGTAGAGTCTGAAGTCAGGCAGGTTGATTCCTCCAGTTCCATTCTTCTTTCTCAAGATTACTTTGGCTATTCGAGTTTTTTTGTATTTCCATACAAATTGTGAAATTCTTTGGTCTAGTTCTGTGAAAAATACCGTTGGTAGCTTGATAGGGATTGCATTGAATCTATAGATTGCTTTGGGTAGAATAGCCATTTTGACAATATTGATTCTTCCAATCCATGAACACGGTATGTTTCTCCATCTGTTTGTGTCCTCTTTGATTTCTTTCATCAGTGTTTTATAGTTTTCTATGTATAGGTCTTTGTTTCTTTAGGTAGATATACTCCTAAGTATTTTATTCTTTTTGTTGCAATGGTGAATGGTATTATTTCCTTAATTTCTCTTTCTGTTTTTTCATTGTTAGTATTAGGAAGCAAGGATTCTGTGGTGTTAATTTTATATCTCCTGCAACTTTACTATATTCATTGATTAGCTCTAGTAATTTTCTGGTAGAGTCTTTAGGTTTATCTAGTATAGAGGATCATGTCATTCTGCAAACAGGAGAGTTTTACTTCTTCTTTTCCTATCTGGATTCCTTTTACTTCTTTTTCTGCTCTGATTTCTGTGGCCAAAACTTCCAACACTATGTTGAACAGTAGTGGTGAGAGTGGGCACCCTTGTCTTGTTCCTGATTTCAGGGGAAATGCCTTCAATTTTTCACCATTGAAGGTGATGCTTGCTGTGGGTTTGTCATATATAGCTTTTATTATGTTGAGGTATGTTCCTTCTATTCCTGCTTTTGGAGAGTTTTAATCATAAATGAGTGTTGAATTTTGTCAAAGGCTTTCTCTGCATCTATTGAGATAATCATATGGTTTTTATCTTTCAATTTGTTAATGTGGTGTATTACATTGATTGATTTGTGGATATTAAAGAATCCTTGCATTCCTGGGATAAAGCCCACTTGGTCATGGTGTATGATTTTTTAATATGTTGTTGGATTCTGTTTGCTAGAATTTT